>NW_024884722.1:14704504-14942824 GCF_019232065.1 Centrocercus urophasianus
CTTTTTTTTTTTTTTTTTTTTTTTTTTTTTTTTTTTTTTTTATGTTACAGCGAATAAACTCAGACATTTTAACAACTGATTCTCAAGCCAGGAAATTCTCAGGCTCCCCCTGTCTGCATTTTGCCATGATTAGTTAATTAAGCTCGTCTTTCTGGTTCAGGCAGACTGTAGCTACACATTGTTTAAGCTGTCATTTAGATGAGCTGTGTTATCAGGACAGCCAAAATCTTGTAATGTGTTGTTACTGAGAGCTGTGCTGCTTGAATTCCCATGATGAGATCAACTGGCAGAGGTGAGAGAGTAAGTATTTATTTGGCATTCCTGTCTGGTGTTTTAAATCGTTCTGTGCAGTCTCTGTTTATATTGAATGCACAAGCTGTGTCTCAATTTTGGGTTACAGTTCTGTTAATGAATTTTGCTGACTCACCACAACATTCAAGATGCTGTAATATGATTTTATTTTTTTTTTAACTGTTGAAATGACAGGATTTTGATATTCAGTATTTTATCAGGTGGTCCTTTTTGGTAAAAATTAGGGGAATTTTCTATTTCATGATGCTTATCCTTTGCAGTGCTGTATTTTCATATTGCTTGATAATTACTGCCTGAATTGGAGAAGAGTTAGGCATATTGTATAGAAAAAAATAATGTTACTGAACCAAAAAATTTCAAAGTACTGCATCAAACTTATTTGGATTTATTTTCTTTCTTTTTTATTCTGCATAAATCTTTATAAGTCACTCTGATAAAGATTGCTTCCAACATACACCACTTGAGCTTACTATGCACTAAAAGACAGGTACAGCAGAAAACCTTGCAGGAGAGAAGGCTGTTAAAGACCTCCACAATTGGTCATGAAAAAAATCTAAGTGCTGTCCAGCAGGAGCAGTACCTACAATAAGAGCCTCTGCTTTCTTTCTCTGTTTGGTGACTTACACAGCATTTGCGGGTGTTTTCTCTTTAAAGGTTTCCTTGTGAAAGCAGAGGAGACATAAGGGACCAGCCTCCTAATTAGATACTGCAGAACCTTTTACTCCTCTATTTGCTACCACACATTCCCATTTGTTTTTTAGAGGGAACGGATTTGTAGCTGACTCAGTTCATCACAGATCAAGCTGTAATTCAAGCTCATTATATTATTATTGTTGTTATTTGAGTGTCTATGAATGTTTGTATTAGTGGTAGCTATGAAAGTATTTATGAAAGTCAAATGACCGCTGCTGGCAACGTGGACAACACCTCCTTGGCCTGGGCTGGGTGGCACAGGACTTGGGAATTGGCACTTCTGTGACCCCTGGCACTACAGGGCAATGTTTGAAGTGTGGCGCAGAGCTCATGGGAAGCAAGCCCTGCTCCCAGACCTAACTCCACCACGCTGTGGGCTTTCTGCTGAGAAGGTAGATAATAGGACAACCTTTTTTCCTTCAAAAAAGAATAGCTGTTAATGTATCATGAATTGCCAGCTGTGCAATGGCTTCACAGGGAACTTTACAGGGAACATACACTTCCCAATTTCTGAATTGATCAGCCCCTCCCCTGGCTTTGCTGAGCTGTCTGTGTATTTTTAGCCATGTAACCAGATCTGCCTTTGTTTTCGTGATACATACTTTCTTTTTTTTTTTTAACAGGAAAGCATTCATTTTCAAATGTTGTGAGAACAATACAGTAACTGGAGGTTATTTAATATGAAAATATTGTTGATTGTTCCTTCCCTAGAAATCTCTCTTGGCGACTCACTTCCTGCCAAATGAATCAGCAAAAGCTGCCCCTGAAAGTTGTTAATATATAATACAATCATCCAGCACCGCACTTGGTCCTTATCTATGAAGTTCGTTTGTGATCAATGATTCACATCACCCTCTGATTAGTCTCTGAGCACAAACTGTTACTTAATATAAATTAATGGCCTTGGAATCTCTAAATAAACATACCCTTTTGTTTAGCATCATTTCCTATTTTCTTACCAAAACAGAGTCTTACTGTAATTGTTCAGTTTTCACTGGAAAAAAAAGTGTTTGTGGACTGCTGGAATGTTCTTAAAAAACAAGTGGTTCCTTTCAGAGCCATTGGTGCTGATTTACAAGATTTAACCTGCTGTGTTCATTGAGTATAACTGGGAGATAGTACCAGTACTCAGCCACTATTGTCAGATAGGGTTGAGAAATGGTTCCTGCCCTCATTTACTGGGGGAAAAAAAAGAAAAAAAAAAGTTTTATCTTGAAGTACAATACTTTGCCTATGTAAGTCTTCTGTTATTTTCCTGACCTTTCAAAGTAATACAAAACAAATAAGCTAAATTAGCTAAATATTGTTAATTTCAAACACTTCCTCTCGCACTTCTCGTTATTACTAAAGTAGCCACATTGCTGTCACAGGCATAACCAGGTTCTTTGGTAAACAGCAGTCCTGAAGGTTCCCTCTGGCCAGTAATTAAATAATTAATTAAAATAACCATCACAGAGTGGTTTGCTAATGTTAATGATCCCCTCTTGCAAACTTCAGTGGAGCAAGCATGAAGAATGCAGCAGAAGCCTGACCCACAGAGAGCTGGTGCAAGAAGCTTTCTGATCATTTCTTTTTTCTTTTTCTCTTTTTCTTTTTCTTTTTCTTTTTTTTCTTTTTTCTTTTCTTTCTTCTTTTTTTCCTTTTTTTTTTTTTTTTCTTTTTTTTTTCTTTTTCATTTCCTTTTTCTTTTTCTGGTAGTTACTTGATTTAAATCAATTAGATGGAGGTTAAACTAAGCTGAAATAAGAACCTAGGAGGAGATAAGTGCCTAGAGACATTTAATTTAATTAATTGGTAGCCAGAGTGATTCAAGCTTATGTTCAAACAAGGGATTTCTTTTCCCTAAATTATTTAAATAATACAGGTCATGATAAAAGTGATCCAGTAGGTTGTTCTAGTGACTCTGCAGGGCATTACTTTGCAGTGAGGACAGGCTCAGGTGGAACAGTGTCTGTCTACCCTTGAAAGGCAGAGGTCACCTCCTTTGACATGCCCGTTGGGCACAGGCTCTTGACCTCAAATGTCATTTCCATTTCTAACCTGTTCTGTGCCACTGACACACACAGCACCTTTCAGAGAAGAAGCAAAGCTTCCCCATGCTCCCGGGCAGCTGCTGGCTTGGGGTCTTACCCAGTGCCTGATCCTTAAGGCAGGGAGAACAACATAGTACTTGTTCCTTGATGGCACCAACATTGTGTAAGCACAGAGAATGAAATGTGCTCCTCTTGCTGTCACTCAGGAGTACCTCCATCAAACAAATAGTTTCTGGGGCTCTACTGACTTTTACAGAGATAACATCAGTGCCAGTGAGGATCTCTCCTAATATGCTTAGGCACTTGTAAGATGTCAATAAAATGTCAAAAGGAGTTGGTGATGAACTTCCCTCCTAGGAGAGATGTGCAATGTTTTGAACAATTAGCTATAGAAATAGCAGATACAAGTGCTATCAAATGTTGTTACCTCTGTAATCTGGTGAGTATTTGTACATGCTGTTTTATTTTGAAATCCAGTGTAATTAAAACACAAAGCAATGTATTTACAGATTTTTTCTGTAATTCAGGAAGCACAATTTACTTAAATGTTCTGAAAAGACAGAGTCATTTCCCTCTTGGCAAGGAATACAGCAGCAAGCGATCAGGAAAGTTCACAGCCTTAAAGGAATACATTTTATCAGATGATTGCTACAGGGATGTTTTATGCGGAGACACAGTAGCAGCTCACTTCTAGTGATGTCAGTTTCTCAGCACAGGAGCTCTCCCAGTGCAGGAGAACTTTCCCAAGGTTCTTGGCATGGTTAAAGCCTAACTAGTACAAGTGTGATGCTGTAGGAGAGGCATTTCCTATTTTCCCTTTCAGCTTTGGTTGGTGAAGTCCAGAGATGGAGAGAAGGGAGCAGGATGAAGAGCAGCACTGGGCAGGAGCACCTACAGCAGGATGGGCTTTTGTCGTGTACTGACACTAACGGACTTCTGTGCATGCAGCTGGCTACAGATCCACAACTAGTTATTAGGTCTTTCTTCAGATGTCATGATCTAACATAGTTTCAAGATGGGTGTAAACTTCTCCAGAGAGCCAAGAAGCCGAGCCAGGGGCAATTTTGATTTATTGTGGTTAAATGTATATTTATAGGCAGCTGTGATAGCTACAGCAACATTTACACAGCAGATCGAGATTTTTTGTTGGTTCACATCTAAAGGAAGCTCCTGCATGTTTGAAAAAGGAGTGAGAAGTAATTGCATCCAAAATCTTTGTATCAAAGTATCAAACTCGCTAAAAATCACACAAAAACATTCATGAAAGCACTCCATATCATGCTGCCATTGTTGAATTTTTTTTATTATTATTATTATTATTATTATTATTATTTTGCATGTTATGGTGTGTGATGGCACGAGGTGTGGATGTCTAAGATGTTGCTGATCTACCTGGGTTGGCTGTGCTCTGCCACATGGCTGCAGATGTCCTTTCTTCCATCCTATGTCATGTTATCATGAGCCACTGCAATGGGGAAAGATGAAAGAGGAAAGATGATCCAGATGAAAGTGGGTAGACATACTGCACTGATATCCATGTTATTTGGGAATAACAAAATCCTCAGAAGTCTGTTACTGAAATTCAAAGAAATTATTGGAAATTTTGCCCCCAGATAAGTTTGACATGAGTAGGTAAATGTCCTCACCAAATAACTGCTCTGCATCTTTCCAAGACCTCTGACCAAGAGTGAGTTAACCTATTTAGTTGACCAGCCTTTGCAATATGTGTTGGCAACAGTTGATCATTTTAAATGCTCCTTGGGGAAAACAATTTAATCCCTCACATCTTTGTGTTGCAAAGATTGGACTGAAGAAAGGTGAAGTGATCAGGCTGCTGTGGCACAAGATCAAGGCAGAGATGAGTCTGCAAGATGTACCTCACTCTCAGGAGGACTCCTTCTTTCCCCTTAGACTATGGCCAGAATTTGGAGAGCAGGGTCAGATACCTCAGGTGCTGGGAGCTGAGTTCTGCTCTGTGTTGCTCAGGAGAGGGCTGATGGCTCTTAAACTTCCTATACTAAGTCTACAGCCCAGCTTTTGTTAAGGTGCCATTGCATCAGGCTGGTATTTTTCATTTTTAATGTATGTCATTTACATCATATGCAGGAATTTAATTCATTGGTAATTAATAACTTACCTTCAGGTATGACCTGCTCTTAGCTGTGAAGAAAGGATAGTTACAAGGAGCACCTCAAAATACCCAGTATTTATCAGTAGTGATATGACTGGTAGGAAGGGGTAAAACCCAGAGGAAGTTATAGTACTGTGATTTAGTTCAGAACTTTTAAACTTTCAATCAGAATGGCAAAACTCAAACATACAAGTTACAAGGTAGGTACCAAACTCGTTAAATGTAATAATTCTTTCTAGTAGTAATTTTATTTTCACATGTTCACTCCAAACTTGATAAATTATCTTTTAATCTAGTGTCTGGTAAAATCAGGCTGAGTAGTTACAGTATCATTTCATCTGCATTTGTGTGACATCCAGTGGCTGGATGGGTCAATCACAGGCACCAATTTCTTACCAAAGGTATAAAAACCATTCGGAACACTAAAGAAATAAAAGTACTGGCTATTAATGCTAACAGAGCAATTGCTTAATTTTAGTTTAAAAATAAACAAATGATTAAAGAAGCTCCAGGGAGTGCCTTTTGGACTTGTACATATGTAACACAGTGCAGCCCTTAGAATTCCCTGTGCCTGCCTCTGGAGTGAGCTCTCCTCCTCTATGCTCCTGCTGGAACAACTCATCACCCCTGTCAGAAATGAGTAATTTATGTTTTCCTGTATTGAATTCTTAACTGCACCATTGGTGTCAAGACTTGTATTAATATTGTCTGGCACAGTACTGGGATAATTTTGGTTGAGATTTTTGAAATACCAAAAATAATCCAGTATAACAAGACTGATATGCCACTCAGTATAGAATTATATTTCCAAAAACCTGTTTAAATTGAAAGCACTAGAACGCCAGTCTCATGTCTGAAATAGCTGCCTGACATTAAGTTGTGCAAAGTATGACAATGACGTGAGCCTAGTATTGCTCTGAACACTGCAGGTTACCAAGCAGGTAATGAGTAGTAACAGTTCTATTTGTTGCATAAGGGCACACACTCATATAAAAATTATTGTTGTCCCAGAACACTTTCAGTATGTTTTTATATTAAAACCAGCATCTGTTAATGCACAGAATGAAAAAGGTGAGAATGTGAGAGTTTCTCTGCTTTTCCAGTCTGCTTTTCAAGGTCCATAAACTTGCCCTCTTTTTAAGAACACTATTTTTTTTTTTTTAATTTTTTATTTTTTATATCTCATAATACTTAACAAAGAAACCAAGCATTGACACATAGTGTCTGAAATAACTTGAACATAATTTCAGGCTTAATGTTTATTACTGGTGAACTATTACAAGGATGTAGACATATTATTTTTGCCAACAAATTTCCTATAAGGATAAATTAGACACAGAGAGAAAAATGACTGTACTGGCCTGAGTACTGCACACAAGGCAAATGTTACCAGCAGAGACAGGAAAACAGCAGCTGTGCACCATTCTTGGACACAAAGTCCTCAGGAGTCATGAGGTTAGCGCAGGATCTGTTTTTTCACGCCTGGTTCTGCTGACTGCAGAGTCGCTTAGTCAACGATAATGGTCAGAATAAAAGTCCTCTCCTAAAATTAGAGCAGTTTTTATGGCCTTCCTATGGCTAGGAAGAGCAGGCCAAATATGTCTGAAATGTATCTAGAAGAAAACAAAGATCAGATATATGAAAATGCCCTTGCTGAGATCGAGTCCTTTGAGCTGCCTCTTGGAACCACCCTAAGGTATGCATCATTTAGATACAGCTATATCGTTCATGGTTGATTTGTTCCACTCTTCAGCTGTTCTGACTTCAGTCAGCGCAGTGTATCACAAACTTTGTTAACTTGACATTGAAATCTATTGGGTAGTGGGATTTAACTTGGGTGTAATTGGGCCTGGTTGGAAAAATACAAACCAAGGACACTTGTGCAACTCTTTACTGGGAGAAAGCTGTCTTTGGCTGGCTTTGTGTTCTCCAGAAATAAATATATTGCACTTAAGCATGAAAATAAGGGAAGAATTGCTCTTTCGTGTAGCAGGGCTTTAGCTTAACAGCTATATTTCTATTGAATTAATTGCTTCTTATTCTTAAATTTGTAATAAATGTGACTTCATTTTTAATCACTAAAAACAATGCTTAAAAATTTACTGTTGATATCCCTAAATATCTGAAAATGTAAATAATTTTTTTCATGTGCAGTTTATGGAAACACTTCAGTGGTGAGGGTATAACTGAAAAAATTCTTCTGCATACCCACACTTACAAAAAAAAAGGTAATATGTAAAAGATCATGATGTTATGTGCCTTAATATATTGTCAGTAGCTGTAGAAGAGCTTTAAAAATAGCTCGCCTGCTGCTGTGGGCATCAGGTTGCAATGACTATCAGGCTAAAGAAAGAGAATTTCATTTACCCTGAAAAATGTATGTGTTGATCTATTACTTGAGTAGTTTGTTGATGGGGGAGTGTGGGGCCGAGGGAGAAAAGAAGGAATGTGGGAAGATCGTTACTGCATTTTTTTAAAAAGGAAATACTGTATTTCTTGAAGGAAATACTACTGCAGTGATATCCTGTAGCATTTTCCCCAATTTTCTTTCTGCAGCACACACTTCATGTTCTACATTTAGAATATTCCTTGTTGTTTCAGTAGGTGTCATCAACACATTCAGTTAAGTCAGTGCTTGCTTCCCACCTGTGCACAGACAAGAACACAGGTGTATCCTGTCTCCTGAGCATGCAGACACAAGGAGTAGCTCATCTTTGGCCACAGACCGCAATATATGCGATTTAAATAGAAGAGGAGCTATTCCTACTTGACTGAAAAAGGAGGTTTTATGGCACTGGTGCCCAAGGACACTAGCACACAAGCAGCAGCAATGTAGAAATACAATGCCCTTTTACAGTGCTCCAGATCAGCTCCTGAAAGGCAGCAAGGCAGTGCTTTCGGCATTGGGAAGCTCAAACAAACAAACAAACAAAGAGCCAATGCGGCGAGTAAACAAACAAACCGAGGCCCAACAAGCAGAGCAGAACTCCCCATTACAGCAAGGCCGCTCTTGAGCCCGTCGCCCGCGTCCGCCGCGAGGTGCTGCGGGACGGAGGTCTGCGCCGTGCGGCACCGCCGGAGCAGCGCGGGGCTCAGGCAGCGGGACCTCGTCCTGCCGCGGGCGGCACGGCTCCGCCGCCGGTCTCCCCCGGTACCCCCCGCCCGGCTCCGCGGCCGCCCCCGCCCTCGGTCCCTCCCCGGAGCCTCCCGCAGCGGCGCGGCTGCCGGGTCCCTCCCATCCAAGATGGCGGAGAGCCTCCCGGAGCATGATCGGATCCTGCAGGAGATCGAGAGCACCGACACGGCCTGCGTCGGGCCCACCCTGAGGTGAGGGGTGGCGGGCGTTGAGGTGCCGCCGCCGGGCGAAGGTTTCTCCCCTCCCGCCCCGTAAAGCCCTGGCCCGGCGCGGCCCGGCTGACAGCTTCTCCCCGGAGACGGCGCGGGGCCGCCCGCGGCGCCTCCGGCGGGAGCGGCAGCCTTGGGCCCCGGGGACGCGTGGCCTCCGCGGGGGCCCCGCAGAGGCCCGACCGCCGCTTCCCGTCGGGACTCCCGACAAAAAACGGCCGCGGGCGGCTGCGGCTCCGCGCAGGCAGCGCTGACGGCAGGGCAGAGCGGCGGTGCGGCCGTGCCCCCGCCCCCGGTTATTGTGTGCGGGGGAGCGGCGCGTTGCACGGCTTCCGGCAGGGCCGGCGCTGGGGCTGGAGCCACCGGCCGGGACGTGGAGCCGGGACCTGCTGGGTGTGGGCTGTGCGGCGGGCTGGGCTCCCGGCACTCGCCGGGAACATCCTTCGTGGGGGTCTGCGCTGGGAGCCGGAGCGAAAACTGGTTTCGGGTGGGGGTTTGTGTAAGGCCGGTCGATGCACAGTCGATAGACTGATAATTCAGTGTGAGTGGAAGCGGTCGTCTAAAATTCACCACAGAGTTCGTATTCCTGTCCTGGGCGTTTGACAGCATTCATGCCGTGCCCTCAATGGCTGTTCTTTTTTAATCTAGGTACTGGCAAATGGCGTAATTGAAGCGTCAAAGAAAGGATTTTGCTTGATCTGTGCTGCTTGAGGGAGGCAAGCGGTGCCCTCAGCCCGGGCTGCTCAGGGAAGGGAGGGCTTGGGGGCAGTGGGTCGGGTATGGTGTCGTTATAACGAGGAGAGGACTCACATTGAACTCCACTGCCAGTGGGTGAGAGATGTCTGAAGTGAGGAGGTATGGGCAGCAGCCCATTGGTGGTTTTCTCTTTGGGAAGATGTGGAGATTTGATATGCAGGAAACTGGAAGAGGCGGTTTGCAGGGCTGGGAGTGCACCACCGGGTTTCTTGATGGGTGCTGTGTGCTGGGTTATAGGAAATGGCAAATGAATTGGGATGCTGAGGAGCTATATACCGGGCGCTTAAGGAACAGAAGTGCTTGCTGGATGCAAAATGGGTCATTTTGTACTTCACAGTGAGTGATGTTGATACAGTTGACTGTATATAGCTGCTGTCCTCCAGCACTGAGCGTGGGTGTTTGCAGTGTGGGAACTTGAGCAGGGCCAGGGCTCATCAGTCCTGGCAGGACTGAACAGGAGCGTGGTGGTGGTAGAGGGGCCCAGGCACCACCTTGGTCTTAGCCAGCTCAGAACAAGCTGCGCGAGGCTGCTTCGGTCTCCCCTTACTTCTCTTGCAACTCAGCCAGTACCAGACATGCATGCACAGGTGCTGAAGCTGAGTGTGATGGGGAGTTTCACCTGAGAGTTCATGAGTTCTGGCTGAGAGAAGGCAGCTGAGGTGTTTTCAGGCTTGAGTTGGCCCTGGAGGCACTTCAGCCGTGCTTGAGCTGACAAGCCCAGGCACAGTGAAGTTGACATCTGCAAAAAGTACTGCGAACCCAAAAGACATAGCAGCAAAATATTAAGTACAATTGCAGCTTTGCTACAATCTCCAAAATTAGAGCTTTTATTAGAGCAACTTATGTGAAGGACATAGAGAAAATAGGATTGAGCAGAGGAAGATGATGTGTTTGGGGAACACAAGTGTGGATGGTGGAAAGACATAAAATATGAAAGGGACAACGTCAATCTCTTACCTGTGTTATATGTTTAAAATGTCAAAGCTTTAATAAATATATTTCGAGTCATGATTTTTGCACATGGTTCCTGTCCTTTTTGTTGAAATGAGCATAGAGGGATTTCTTGTTATCTCACTGACTTGCCAGAGAGGGAGTTTTGCGTTGGTGACTTAGAATTGGTAGAAAAGCAGTGTGGGTTTGTGTGATGTAGCACTTAATACTTACATACAAACCAATAACTTGAACTGAAGAACGTTTCTATCTGGCTGAGCACTTTGAAAGAAGCCTGACTGACACCATAGAAATATTTGGCTGTTTTATAGAATCAGAAATGTTTAAAACCAAGACTGAGAGGTCTGCTTAGCAGCCTGTTAAAATTGCTAAGTTGCTGTGAGAGACTGAAAAGCCTAAAACCCCACTTCTGATTTCAAAGTCTATTTCGATAAACAAAAACTTGAACATAAAAGGGAGCATTATTATCTGCACAAGGCACAGCTTTTACTTGCTAAGCAATATAAATGAAAGAAATAAGATGGATAATTGTATGTGCAGTGCCTAAACCACACCACATCAAGTGGCCCATTGATTCTCAGTCAAGGAATCCACTGATACTGTTGTTTCACGTGATGACTGAAATTACATTCACTTCATTATATAACATGGAATATTTTACTAATCTTCAGTGCTTGAAGAACATTTACAGCACTATGACATGAGGTGCAGCAATAATATTGCTATTTAAACAGCAGAACAAAGGAAGGGGCTTAAGGCGAGTGCTTTGGGTGGGAAGCGTGAGGTAATGCTTAATGCCAGAGATCATAGGATATGCAAGATCTGACTTATCTCCAATTGCTCCTGTCAAGATCTTAATGTTTTCCTAATACTTTACAAGCAAGTAGTTTTTTGTTTTTGGTTTTTTTTTTGGGGGGGGGGGGGCGGAGAGGGAGGGGAGATGCAGGGGGATAATATGTAGGCTCTATGTAGCTTTTGTTTTCCCTCAGCATTTTGTTGCCAGCTGGGTGTATCTCTCTCTGCTGGCACAAGGTTGTCTGTTCCAGCAGAGGAGGGGCCATGCCGATGCGTAGGATATTGATATGTAATGGTTTTGTGATAATTGCCAGGTAAGGAACAGTGTGTGGATTGGTTCTGTGTGGGATTTATAGTACTAAGATGCACCCCTGTGGGGAAGCCAGGTCCTTTACAGGAGGAATGAAGGTACAGAGGCATTGCTTATTATTTAGGACAGAAAGTTAGATTCTGAAGATTGCTGTGCACCTTTATAGATACCAAATGCAGAGACTGTGTTTGATTATATTGATAATTAGTAATATTATAAGTGTTAACTGGATGATTTTGAAAGCAAAAAACTGCTGGTATTTGACTTGCATGTCTAAACTTAGTGATGTGCACCAAGTCACTACAAATGCAACTTAAATAAACTGCATAACACTCCTTGCATTAAGTACATACACTATGCATAGAGCAGGCCAGGATTTATTTGTTGGTGGGTTTTTTTTTGTTTTTTTTTTGTTTTTTTTTTTTCTTCCTGCAGGCTCTGTGAGACTGCTTTATCAACATCTGTCTAGCTTTAATGGCCAACTGAAAGTGATTAATGACAACATCTGTTAGAGGCTCCTCACACACACCTTTTTATATAACGTGTTAATACCTTGTAATTCATGTCATATACAAGCTGTTTGCAAAACCAGGAAGAGGTGTCAGAAAGAAAAGATAAAAGACAACGAAGGAGACAACTCCCTTATTCCCATTTAAAAAAAACAAAACAAAACAAAAAAAACCTTTCAGGCTGTTATTGAACTTTATATAAATATCTACTAACGGCATTTCAGTGGTCAACTTTTTAAAGTGTCTTAATAATTCTTGAATATTCTGTTGTAAACACCAGGGTAATTAATAAGATAAATTCTGTTCAGAGTCTGATTGACCTTATCTTCCGGTTAGTGATACGTTGATCAACAAAGGTCAAGCAGCTCAGTGAAGCAGGAGATGCTGTTCTAGCTGTATCCTGATGAAGAAGATTTAAGAGTCTTTTTTGGCTTGTTTACCACATGTTATATTTCAAAGGTCTTTTCTAAAAAATAAATGAATGAACTCTTAAATTCTAGCTTGACAGCATCTAGCATAAGCATGTGGGACTACTTTTCTGAACACTTTGTCTCATGACCTTCATGTTGCTGAGTTTGCAATGCTCTGTGGTCATGTGGGGGAGAGATTCCTATATCCTCTGAGGGGTCTGTCCAAAGCTGAGCAATTGAATGCCTGAAATGCTTTCTGCAGTGTGACAGGATGCTCTGAAGCTTTAGTGTAACCTGATTTATTGAGAGTGTGTGCTATCACTGGTAGGTACACTTTGGCTATGTGGTTCTGTCTCCAGCAGCACAGTTGGTAAGCAGCAGTACAAGCAGGGTGAGTGATTTCTCTGGCTATTGGAAGCAGAGCAGCATTACACGCTCTCAGGCTGGGAAATGCGTTTTCTGAGTGCTTGCCTTTGGGCTGCTGGGATTTGCAGTGTGGTTATCCAATGGCAAAATGTGGTTGCCCTCATTTTTGCCCCATGGTTGTGTTTGTCAGGTATTGTTATCTAAAGGCATTTTTCTGTGTTCTCATATTTTGGTTTTGGGTTATGAGGCAGCAATTCTCTTCTTGTCTGTAACTCAGTCTTGTTCTTAATGCAGAGCAAATGCAAAAGCACTCTTAGGTCATCAGCCAGCGTTTTGAATCAGAACTGAATTGGTCTAATAATGTATCTTAATTTCAAAAAATAGGATATTTCACAGTGTTATAAGCTATTTTTCTGGTTCAAAAATTGGTCCGTGTCTTCAGGAATGCTCTAACTTCTGGATCAGATTGTAGAGCATGCTTTGATATATATGTATGTATCAGTTTATCTTTGTTATAGTAGCTACCTTGTACATTGCAGCTGGGCCTGTAAAGTGAAGAGAACTGCCTCCTCATTGAGTTGGAGGTGTCCTGGTAAACCAGTGGCTTGCCTGTGTTGTGTTTGCTGCGGGCTTTGCGCTTGGAGCAGGGTAATATTCAGAGTATTGAAGTGGAAAGGGAAGAGTCGGATAAAGCAAATATCTGTGTGAACAAGATTGTCACAATATGTATGTTTTTGAAACAACATTTTTTTGGTCACTAGCCCATTATATAGCATCAGAACAGCATAATAATACTGTATGCTATGGGCTAATTATTTCTCATTTATATATTCAGTGGTAGAACTGCAGTTTTTTCTTTATTCTGTAGGCTAGCCTGATATTTCAGAAATTCTTCAGCTTTGCCACTGGTTGCATGTAAGATCTTTAGAAGGTGAGGATTCACTTCAATTGCTGCAAGTTTCAGCACAGTGCTTTGTTTTACAAAGCCTGAAACTGGTGGATAATCACGTCTGCATCGCATTTCTGGTTGTTCAAAAATCTTTATGTTCCATGCTGATTAAGTATGTCATGAAATATGTGTCTGCAAATCAGGTTATCTCAATCTTTGTAAGTGTTTATGCGTCAGCTCCTGACTCAGTCCTTGCAGTGTTTTCCAAATGGGAACTGCTGAGTGAGGCTTCGACCTAACCCCTAACCTGTGAGAAGAATGCTTTTGAAAGAGTTCTCTGTAATTCCATGAGCATTACCAAAGAGCTTGAAATTGTTCCTATGTTCAGGAAACATGTTTCAAAATACCTGAAAGTTTTTAAAAGAAAGACATCATCTGCTGACAGATCCGCAGGGGTGTACTTAATAGGTGGCTGTTGTGGTCTGTCACATCATGTCTCATCTCAATTTAACCTGACTGACCATGGTCATAGCCTATTCACTGTTACATTGTTAAATTCAGGAAAGTCGTCTGTTATTTAGGTAGCTTCTTTACCGAGTTATTCCTCAAGCTGATTTTATGTAGTGTCTGTTGACCCAGATGCTTGGACCTGCAATATGCATAGGAGGTGCATTAATTTTACATCCTACACAAATATCAGTCATATGGGCACTCTCCTGCAATATTTGTGGTTCATCTGGCTTTTCTTTCTTTCTTTTTTTTCTCTTTTTTTTTTTTTTTTTTTTCTTTTTGGAAGCCAGTGACATGCACTGTTCTCTAGCCTTCTGTGTGCGTTTCTGAACCATTGCTCTGTGACTTTGCAGTTTTCTCAGTGCAGCTGTCTACCTGACAACTAAACATAAGCCTCTTTTTGACCCGTAAGTTCTAGAGTATTTGCACATATAAAGCTGCAGCTATAGCAGCTA
This sequence comes from Centrocercus urophasianus, assembly GCF_019232065.1. Taxonomy (NCBI): domain Eukaryota; kingdom Metazoa; phylum Chordata; class Aves; order Galliformes; family Phasianidae; genus Centrocercus; species Centrocercus urophasianus. The sequence goes on from NW_024884722.1 coordinate 14,718,970, forward strand.
CATGCAGTTCAGTGGGTTTTTTCACATTCTACATCATGCATTATACTTCAGAAATAATGTGGAAATCTATGAGGACTGATCTTTCTTAAATAATGCCAGAAATGGGTGTGCAAATAGGAAAATATTTCAATGTGCTGTAGTACAATATTCAGTTCTAACTTGTTCAAAAACATCAAGCTAGTTTTGCATTGACATCAAATAGTCAAATTAGATCTTATCTTACTTAAGGACTTGCTATGGCTAGCTATACCATCCAGGTGCTGCCAGTCTCTCTGGCTACTATCTGACAGTGAATGAAACGCCCAAACCTTATCCCTGTCACTGCAGACCTTGGTAAAACAATGACATCATGGTTGGTTTGATGTTCACCTTGAAGTCTGCTCAGCAACATGTCTTTTCCACATCTTGTCTGTGTGTGCTGAGGAGTTATTTGTGTTCCTGACTGGCTGGGTCCTGTGCAGAAGCTGCTGCAGACCTGTCCTGCCAGTAACACGGCCTCATGGCTGGAGGAGGGGTGAAGAAGGGGAAGGGCAGGTTTGTATTAGAGTGCATCACCCCCCGACTTATGTGTTTGGTTTAGGTGACCTGAAGAGAGCAAGGATTTTTTTATTATTATTATTTTTTTAATATTAATTGCAACTAAGTGATATTTTCACTGTCTCAGAGAAAGTAAATTTACTTGCAAAACTGCATTGAGCACAAGTCTTGCAATTCTCCATTAATCAGAGCAGTACAGAATGATGCCTATGCTGTAGTACATTTATCTAACGGGGCTCCTGAGACATTTCAGCTTCAAACATCCAAGTATCGTGTGGTTGAGTGTTGATACCCTCTGCTCTCCTTCTGTCACAGAGCGTTGGGTTTTTCTGTTGGTAGCAGCTGTCACGGGGGTTTTCAGTTTGCCAGCTTCCTTATGCCTGGGGGTGCTTGTGGGCTGTCACTATCCCACTGGTATCAGTGAGACAGCATTTTTTTTTTTTAGCTTTGTTTTTAGGTTAATTTCAGCATGAAGTTAATGTAATTCTTATTGTTTTGTGCTATGTTGCTTTTTAAACTGAAGGAATTATAACCAGGTGACCAAAATGCACCATCTTCTCTCAAAAATGGCATTAATGTGAGGTTGCCAGCGTTAGCTTTCCTAAAGCCTTGAACAAATTTTTCTGCCACTTAGGCTGTTTGTCAGGAAGATAGAGTATTGGAGAAACTTATAAAATATTAGTAAAGTCAGGTAACACATACACATACATATACAAAATATTTCCCAACAGAAAGATGGGCTTTGGAATTACACAGGCTTCTCAAAAGTCATCTTCCATTTTCTTCAGTGACCTGGGAGATGTGCTTGTAACAGGATTGTAGCATAGCTTGTGGATTTGTGTGAGAAAAATCAAAATTTTATGTCCTACGTGTAGGCTATGTGAGCTCATAAAGTTAACACAAATAATATCAAATTATTGGAAAATGTATGCTTTGATTATACATTTAATGTGATACATTTAAGAGTTATCATCTGTTTTTTTTATATTGAATAAAATCCATTCTTAATCAAATTGTTTGTGAAAGTTACATTATTGGATATTTTATTTAGTCTGGAACTTCTTATTTCTAAATATATTCACATCTGTGTGGCATTGGTATTCAAAATGAATTGAAGCAAGTTACTTAGGCATCTTAGTTTATGTCAGTGGGCCTTTGTTACTTTAAATGCTCTGTTCAATCTTTGTGTCATGAAGGCTGTACAAAAACAATTGGTATGTAGTTATCTTGTAGATTACATATAAAGCATCCCAGATACAGATGAAATGTGAGCTGTAGGAGATGGCTGACAGCTTCTGGGACATGCACAACAGAAGTCTGATCAAACCTTTAAAAACATCCCAGAAGTTCAAATTGTCATTTCTAGGTAAATTCCCCATTTCTCTTCAGAGTGATCAATTACTGTTATGGTCTGTGGAAATAAAAAGGGAAAATAAGAATATAGATATATATGGACTTGTTTCTGGTTATATTTTCCATGAAATAGCATCAGTTCCAGCTACGTTCACTGTATTATTTGGATGATATGTGAAGCAGATGGCCAGACTTGGCATTTTGCTGCATGTCAGCAGCTAGTACCAAAGTGCCAACTCCACTCACTTTCTTTGCCTTGTGGTTTATTTTTTTATTTTTTTTATTTTTTTGTATTTTTTTTGTATTTTTTTTTGTAAATCTACCATTAAAACTCAAATTTGAAAGAAAAAAAAAAAAAGTAGCACAGCACTTGTTTTTCAGTTTCTTGCTTCATACATCAGTAAGTAGCACAAAGGCTCAGCAGGAAGCGGCATCTCCTTGGTCAGCAGTGTAAAAACAGGAAGGAGGAAGTCTATTGCAAATCTGGGTTTGCTGATTATCAGCTCTTGTTTTGCTGCAGAGGATGTCCATTAACAGCCATCGGTGTGCTCCATTGCTTATCCAGGGTGAACAATGACTGCTGTAGTGTTGCTGCCACAGAATGTGGACCCTGGTTATAGGAAGTAATGTTAACTAACAAACTGTACTCAGCCCTTTCCTGCTCATAGAAACAGGATACTATTAGTGAGAACAATTCACAGAAATTGCACATACAGGAAAACCAGGCAAGTGAAGCATACCAGCTAAACTAAGATTAATAAAATCTTTTCTCTGATTAGGCGAGGGCTTGGATTCTGCATTGTTCTGGCATGTAATAAGATCTTTTAAATAGTGCATTGAGAGGTGATTATAAATAAGGATGGTAGAACTGGACCCTAGGTAGTGTCTGGCAAAGAAAGTCTGGTTAGGTTTTAAGAAATGTGCTTATTGCCATAACTCAAGTTGAATTACAGGAAACACCTGGACATTATTTTATAAAGCTTTTTAAGGGTGTACATGGCAACCTATATGAAATTACTCCATGGAAAAACCCGTACAAAGTTTGTAGTTTGTGTAAACACAAAATATCTTTATATATTGCCAGACAAAGGAAATTTCTGCAGCGTTTCCTGTGAAATTGCAGCTTAAGCTGAACATGTGTTGTAGGATCGTGTTTAGGGATGCCATGGTTGTAGTCAAAATGGCTGTTCTGTTTTAAAGTCTTAATTTGCATGATCAGTTTTTTGTGTGTGTGTGTGCTTGCATGGATCCCACTGAACTCATTGTGTAAATTTGAATTGTAAATACTATTTTACAGCTGTATTCTCTCTCTCATCTACTTGGCCATTTCGTGCAGTGTGCTTATAGGAGTTAGTTGGGAGCATCTCTGATCTCCGTACAAAATTAGCTTTGGCAGCAAGCAGTTAATTCTAAAAACATGATTTTCCACAAGCGCTGCTTCTTCATGTGAGGGTTGGTTTGTTTGTATTTGTTAGATTGAGGATTCTTTGTGTGTGTTAATTACTGCTTTGAAAAATGGAATACAAATTGTGTGCCTGAATTTCTTTTTTTTTTTGTGTGTGTGTGACTTGATTTAACTGCTCACTTTGATCAACTTAAATTATTTCCCCCCGGCGTTTCTAAATCTGAAGTTCTACAAGTGAGTGTTTCTGTTGCATCTTTTGCAATTCTAGAAGTTGCACATCTTAAGTCAGACTTGTACAACTATTGTGCAGGTGTGATTCCCATTATTGTAACAGCACTCATGGAGATGTAACACCTACTGAACAGTTATCAGTGCACTGACAGGAACACGTGTATACAGTTTGAATTGCTTCATTTGTCTTGTGCAATCAGGAAATGAAAGACTGTAGCAATGCAGGAATGGGTGGGGAATGTGCAATTCTTCCTAGAAATGGGACGGGCTGGGCGTGGGCTGAACATGGCAGCAGCAGACATCGGTTGGTGATGACCTGCAGCACTGCCTGCACTGCTGTCCCCACAGCTGAGCTTGCTCCTCATGCTGGACCCAGCTTTATGAATTCTTTCATCAGCAGTATCTGTTGGCTTTCTAACCGCCTTAAAACTGAATGAGACAGAAACTAGGAGCAGAAAGTTTGGTGTGTGGAGAATTAGGATTGTAGTTTTCTGATAGTTATGTGTTGGTGTATGTATTTCAGCTCAGTGCCAAGCAGAAGTGAGGGAGAGCATCGTGCTTGTGGTCTGAGGGATGGTCCTTGCTCAAAATAAGAATTGAAAGTATTTGAGACCTCCGGTGTGTTTCATACCTGAGCATTTGTAACAGAGACTCACACTTTTAGGCCTTTTGTTTACTCCAGAGCTCTACCCGAGCCATGCTGCCATCAAACTCTACTCTGCATTTCCATGGTCTACCCCTTGTAAATACGTGGGATTTTCTCTCTTTGTTGACATCAATTTTTGCTATTTTTTGCATAGTCTATCTCCTCTTTAATGCTGTGAGAGCACGTTATTATAAATGATTTCATTACTAGGAAGAGAATTGTTCACTCAAAAAAACTTAAGGTAGTGCTGCATAAGCTCAGAGATATTTATTCTGAATGTGTAGTTATTAAAAGTCAAATCATTACCTGTTTAAACAACAAACAAGCAAAAAAGACCACATAACTTCAAGAAATAATGCTTGTGATGTTTTGTTGTTACTTGTTTTATGGTTTGGTTTTTTTTTCCCCTTTTCAAGTTCACTTTTGCCTGAAGACTGAATACCTGGGAAGTTCTCACTACCATTATAAAGTTATATCTATTGCCATAAATATAAGGGAAAAATTGCTTCATTTTGATTACTCTTGTAATTCACTCTTCCAAGCTAAACTCCCACCAGATAGATTGCAGTGGAAGCTGTGTTGTTTGGATTTCTGATTATCCTCACTCTGTGGTGGTAAGCTGGTGTAGATGTGAAAACCAGGTATGTGTTGTGAAAAGGAAGTTTGGGGTGTTTGCTGAATACTCAGAAGTATTGTTTGTCTCCTCTCCTTTTATACTTACAAGCCCAGCAGTCCTGTCAATGTATTAAATTAACCTATGACAATTCTTCAAACTGTAACTTTAAAAAGCAAAACAAAACCCTGTGCTGTTATTCTTTTAATCCGGTTTGCAGTTGGGCATTTAATAGATTGCATCCTGGTTGCATCTACAGAAATAATCTGCGTACATCTGTAGCAGAAACGTATTTTTGAAACTATGCTGTAACCATTTGTGAAGGGGTTTTTGATAGCATCTTCGAGTGACAGTGAGTAGGTATGGAAATTGGTATTATTATAGATCAGATAATATGAGAATTACTTATTTATTTGTTTATTATAAAGAGTCAGGTGAGATTCGTGGCAGGTTAGTCTTTATGAGTCTTGCCTGAGTTTTAGCTCTCTGGAGATGACTGTTTTTGCTCAGTAGATGGCAGGGTTTGTTTTTTTTTGCGTGTGTGTTGAATGGTGCCCTCTGGTGTTACAATCGATTTTTGCAGATAAACGCACATAATTTCAATATAGGATGCGCTGAATTATGTTTTACATTGTGTGCTTCAGTTCCGAAAATAAAATTGCTAAGAATTTCTTTATGGTTGTTAGTAGGATGTCCAGTAAACTTGTTTAGTTTCTTCAATGGTAGATGGTTGTATATCTGAAAATTCTCCATCATTTATTTATTAATAACTCAATTCATGTATGTGTCACCTTTGTGCCTTCAGTTCAGCCGGTAAGAAAGGACCTAGGCAAAAATATCCCTACTGCAATAATGTTGAGTGAGAGACGGAGACATCTTTCTCCTTCCTTATATATTTCTTTAATCATTGTGATCACTGAATTATTAAAGTAACCTGCACTACTGCAGTATACTAACCTGTACCTAGGTATGATACTTGAAAACAAATTAGGTTAAGCTGCCTCGAGAATTGACTTTCCCTGGTTTATTTTTCTTTTTTTTTTCTTCTTTTGAGTACTTTCTGCACTATCTTGTACCTGCCACTAACAACACATATGTGACTCATATTGTCCAGTTGTTGAGATGAGTCAGAGAACCGTCTGCATATTGAGTTCTGGGAAGAAATAACCTGCTACTCTCATTAACAGAAAGACATTCTCCACTTCTGCTTGCGCTCTTCATGGATGCCCTGCTCTCCCCATCAGAAGTGTGTAAATGTAGACAAAGATTGAAAGAACTAGATGTTACATGTGTAAAATATGCTTGGTAGCCTAGATGTGCTTATGCCCTTTTTAAGGTACTTTATCCTGAAATATGTGAAGCAACATAAAGACAGATGTTTTTAGGGCAGGCATAATGGCAGGTAGAATTGCAGGCATTTCTTTTTGCAGAACTCCATTTCTTTCTGGTTTATTGCAGTGCTGCCATCTATCAGCAGGACTGTTTAATTGGAAACGCACAGAATTGTTATCAGGATTGTTTGCAGTGCCTTAATCTTCAGATTAATGGCTGTCAGTTAGTAATGACTTCATTTAGCTAGATCTGGGTCATTTTTGAAATGTGTGTGGGGAAAATAAGCTGCAGAATAGAAAACGAACCACAGTGTAGCATTTGTAACATTGCCTGATGGGTGAATCAGGCACACGTTATTCAGTTCTGTTTACAGTTCTGAGAAGACGTATAATTTCTGCCCATGGGCAGAAATGGGATGGCTCTCTCAAGTAGGTGTATGCTTTTAAAAAGGGCAGTGCTTTTGGTCAGACTTATTTCTGAAGCCTCGGAAATAGCAGGCAGATTAAATCTGTATGTGTCCTAAGAGTACAAAGCATTGAGAAAGTTGGTGAGCTTTTTAATTCCTTTTCTTTCTTCCCGTGGATCTCAGAGATTTGTGACTCAAAGTGTGATTATTTATTTATTTGTTTTCCTAGTAACAGTGGTGATTTTTTTCCTTTCAAACATAAGCAGTTCTATCTCAGGATTTTTTGTTTTCCGTGGAGTGCTGCGGGAGGGTGATGTGTTACTGTTACTCCACCAGGTGGAGCTCTTGACATAGGCAATGAACGTGGAATGTGTATCATTGGTGAATCTCAAGGAGCTCTGTCGAAATCCAAGTTCAGATCGTAGATCATCAACTAGGTCATCTTTAGTTCCCGTCCTTCCAGAAAGCAGTATTATGTAGAACATAAAATATCAACTACTGTTTTAATACGGTAGGTATTGGTGAAGGCAGTGCATTAATTGTGAATATTATTATTATTTTGTAATTTTAAGCACTTACGAGTTTGAATTAAATATTATGTTAATACTCTTGTGAATTAACAACCAGTACATTTTTATTTTCATTACCCTGAGATATAAGTTTTAGTTTTAATACTAAGAAAAATTTTAATACTAAGAAAAAATAACAAATACTGATTCTTATAATGGTGAATACTGCACAGCCTATGCTACACTGTATGCAGTTCCAGAATTTGTGTTGTCTGGAGTTATTTGATAACATTTTAAATGCATAAGAAATCTGATAGCAAACTAACTATGTCACTCAGTGTTTCATAAACATGTCTGCCAGTGATGGTAGATTTGAATGTGATGCAGAAGTATCAGGAGTGTTGAACTGCAGCTACTGGAAAGCCCCAGAACACCAGGGAGCAGCTAAATCCAAAGGCACTGCTATGACCACAAGCAGACACTCAGGCAGTACAAACCCAGTGGTGGAGTTCCCCTGGTGGCATCTTTTTACAGTCTTGTTCTCATTTTAGGTATATTTGGCTTGTGGTGTTTTACTGCTGTTTTCACTTATGAGTATGTTGAAGAGTGTGAGTACACACTGATACAATTCTACTTTCATGATAGTGATACTCTTTTTCCACTTTTCTTTGAGAACAGTGTAAGGAGACCTAAACTTGGAGGGAAGTAGCAACAAATAGAGCTTTTTTCTCATTTTGGTTTTGCATCCGGCATAGACATTGTGTGTGGCCCATGCAGGGAGGACTTGTGCATGCACAGTATCTTTGAAGGCTCAGTCGGGTGCCTGTAGTCCTTTCACTCTTTATTTCTGCTCCAGAAATGGCACTCTGGGGCAGGTGGGTGTCCCTCTGTGCCCACCCTGCAGGTTTCAGCACCTCTGACCTTTTCTTCTAGCAATGCGCATACAACTAGCTTGTGGTGTTTCAGAGCACTCAACATCAGTTGTCACACCTTTCTCTCATCCCTTCTCCATTCTTCTAAAGGTATAAGTGATACAGCCTACATGTCTCCCGTCATTTCCTGATGCCAACAACTTGCCCAATGAGCTCACTTAATAGGAATACATCTGGCACTTTTCATTACCACAGCCAGTTCTGCTTCCCACTCTGACCAGTGCTTGCCCTTGGTGTGAGTGTTCCTGCTGGCAGCTGGGGTCACTCCTCATCTCCAACCACAGTCCTCATGGCCCAGCTGCTCTGGGCATGCGAGGTGTCTCTTGCAGGCAGCCTGCCAGGCACCACAGGGGGAGATTGCCTGCTTGTCACACTGTGCTCCTTCCAGCTGTCTTATCACACTGCAGTGGCAGAAAGGGTCAGGGGCATTTTCCCCTTTGTGAACCATTTCACAGGTCAGCAGCTGTGCATTTTCCTCTGGTGCACTTAGGAGGAAGGAGCCCACCTTTCAGCACGTTACCCTTATTTTCCTATCATAAGCAAAGGAGGATAATCCATGGCTTTCAGGGATTGATTCATCAGGCAAGCAGGAATATTCTACTGTGTGGATTTTATTCTAAGAGAATATTTGTAAGCAAGCAGGCTCTCAGGAACTGGCTTTCTTTCTTTGCTGTGGGGGACAGCTTGTTGCCTTTCTTACTTCTCCAGTTTCAATTCCTTCTCTCAGTATATTTCCCAAGGTCAAAAGGAACTAAAAAAGCATCAAGAATGTAGTTAGGAGTGTTTTAATCTTCTGTGAAAAGTCAGGTTCTTACCAGGCACTCTGCCATAGTGTTGTTGAGCAGGCACTGATGACCCAGACTGGCAGAACTCAGCTGTCTGTTTAGAACAGAGGATCTTGAAGACTGTGGGAAGTCAAACTTCTGTGAGAAGGTAGAAAAGAATGTGCTTTCATAGAATTGTAGATCATAGAATCACAGAATGGCTTAGGTTGGAGGGGACCTTAAGGATCACACAGTTCCAACCCCTGTGCCATGGGTTGGGTGCCACACTCCAGATCAAACTGCCCAGCACCCCATCTGACCCAGATTTTGTGCCTCCAGGGATGGGGTGTTCACAGCTTCTCTGGGCAGCCTGTGCCAGCACCTCACCATCCTCTGAGTAAAAAATGTCTTTCTAACGTCTAACCAAAACCTCTCCTCTTTTACTTGATAGCCATTCTACTTGTCTTATCAATATCAGACTGTAATAAGTCAGTCTCTCCTATCTGTAAACTCCCCTCAAGTACTGGAAGGCTACAAGAAGCCCTCCAAGCCTTCCCTTCTCCAAGCTAAACAAATCTAACTCCCTCAACCTTTCTTCGTAGGAGAGGTGCTCCAGCCCTCTGGCCATCTTTGTGGCCCTCTTCTGGACCTGCTCCAACACTCTGTAGCCTTTCCATATCTGGAGCTCCAGGCCTGGATGTCTTTCCCTCTGCTCAGCAGTTCTGGGGGCTTTGGCTCACTGTTCTCTGGCTCTTAAACTTCAGACCAAAGTCTGATACAGACAGCATCAACTCCATTGGAACTTCAGCCTCCTTTTCCTCTGTCTTCTGATTTCAATGTATTTATTTTTAAACAGCTTTGCCTTACAGATTTATGGAGAAATCTTTGTAATAATGGAGGAGATTAGAGGCTAAAAAAACTCAATTTCAAGATTTTCACGCTCCTGTTTTTTATTTAATTATTGAATGCTCCCTGTCCAGAGAGACTTTGTACCTTTGATTTCCCATGCAGTTCTCTCTATCTCTCTCTTTGCCCTTGGGCATGTTTGGGGTGCTGTAGGAGGGTGGTACAGAGGCTGCTCCGAGAGCAGACAGGCCTGGCTCTGGCAACTGCTCTGGATGTTTTGGCTGGGGGCATCTGACATGGATGCAGTTGGATAACTCTGCTCTTAGAAGTGTTAGATTTGTACGTTTGCACTTTCTTATATTTAGGGAAAAGTGGAATTTGTTAGAAAAGAGATCCATGCCATTTGAGGTGGTCAGAGAAACAATCTTTTGTATCTGTGTTTGAGCATTAGGGCATAAACAACAGACCAGTGAGTCTCAGGTCAACCATGATGTAACTGGTTAAGCACCTGGATTAATGCCGTAAGGGCTGGGTTCAGTTTTCAGTTTTGTACTACCTCTTTGTTTTAATGCTGATTTTGGTGGAGTGCATCACAAATAATGGTACCATAACATCAAGCTTGCATGCTTTTACTTTTTTTTCTAAGAGAGATTTCAATAAAGATTCTCGCGTACTGCATTTAAGTGATGGGGAGGAAGTAAACTTTGACTTTCTTATTTGTATTTAACAGGTCTGTATATGATGACCAACCAAATGCACATCAGAGGTTTATGGAAAAACTAGATGCCTGCATACGTAACCATGACAGGGAGATAGAGAAGATGTGCAATTTTCACCATCAGGGCTTTGTGGATGCTATCACAGAACTTCTTAAAGTTAGAGCTGATGCAGAAAAATTAAAGGTAAGGAGCTAGTTTGTCAGGGTTTTCTATTATTGCCTTTGAATTAAAAAAAAAAAAAAAAAAGGAGGGACTCAACTTTTCTATTGAAGAAATAGAGTTTTCATGACCTATCACAAACATTCTGTTATTTGAAACCTTTTTAAAAGTGGAATTTGTAGGATTTATGATGAATACTGTTTTTTTCTGAGGCAGTAATGCATTTATTTTAAAGTTAAATATTTTATTAGGTCTAATTCTCATTTTCTCATGCACTTTCAGAAAATGGTAGCAAAACAGTTTTGTGGTTTCTAGAGGCTTTCTCACATGGCAACAAGTAGCAAAGTATTGGCAAAACCATAATTTCTTATGTAGGTCTGCTTTTTCTAATCACGTGTTTACATGTCGGACCTTAGAAAGTTTCAAATTTTGATTAGATTTTAGTAAGATGACTGCAATTATCCCTGAAAAATATGTTCTATTTACATTGTAAATGAGTAGGAGAGTAGGTGGAGTTATTAGTTTTCTTTAGAAACGAGAACTAAGATTTACTCACAAATGAGAATGCATTATAGTGAATTATGAGATCCGTCCCTTTTAGCTCTCTTTACACTTTTGAGAGCAAAATATGCACACCAGACAGAAAGAGTATAGTTCATCAGAGGTTATGATTAGAAGAGCATTATATAAAGGATATTCAGATAACAAGAGACCAAATACAGCGTCAATGAGGTCATTGAGCATCTTTGTTCAGAAATTAATGAGATTTTTAATAAACTAGAATGTGCTTCCTTATTATGATGACCTAATGAGTCACTTACTATGTGGGAAAATCTGAGGTCGAGCTTTGCCTGCACCTGCAGCATTAAAATGTTGCTGTGGTTTGGAGATTTCCACGTTTGATGTTAATCAACCACCCAGTGTTTGCATTCAGCAAAGTATGAATGTTTAATTACCATAAAATGCAATCACCATTTCTTACAGACAATGAATGGCCCATAGAGCTCATTGAGGTTATCAAAAAGGGACCAGTGGTCAATTGGGTCAATGATTTGAATTGTTTGACAGACCTGCAGAAACAAGGAAAGTTCAAAAATCCCAAGTAAATTTGAGAAGTTTGCCACAGAATCTGTTAGAAAGAACTGTCATAAGTAATTGAAGTTAACGAAAGCCCTTTGCGATCAAAAGTTCAAGTTCAAGCTGTAGAGTTAATTTGAATTTGCATTTCTTTGTTCCAAGTTTCTCATGAAGCATGATCTGATTACAAGGGTGAGCAGTCACATCAGGGCAATATATGCATATTTGTCTAACAAAGGTGAAATTATTTTTAAGGTCCAAGTTACTGATACCAACCGAAGGCTTCAGGATGCTGGGAAAGAGGTGAGAAAATGGTGCTTCCTATATGGGCATTATGAATATTTGTAGCAAATCAAATGTGTTTGCATAATTTAATTGTAATTTTCTGTTAAAAAACCTCCAAGGTGATAGCCCAAACAGAGGAAATCATCCGATGTAGAGTTCAGCAAAGGAATATTACAACAGTTGTGGAAAAACTACAGTTGTGTCTTCCAGGTGAGTGGCAGATGGCTAAAGATGGTTGCAAATAATAATAGTAACAAAAAAGTAAGTCATGGTGGCTAAAATACAAAAGAATTTTATTTTTTAAGTAGTGGCCCTGTAAAAAACAGTGTAGCAAAAGGATTGTGATGTTTTAGAAAGGTGTCCACATATAGATTCTGTGACTTTACAGTATTTGACATTGGGTAATTTTGCCACTTTTTGAAAAACATTGTGAAAGATATAAATAATGCAAATGAAGTATCTACATGTACTTTTAATTGTAGTCATACTTTTAATTTGCTAAAAAATAAATTTGTTCCTTATTTTTTTAAACTATTTGAATTCTTCAAAAGTTACGAATTTTTCTGTTTGGACATTGTACTTTGTTTCAGTTCCAGTTCATTGCAGTCTTTTATTATAAAGCATAAAGGCTCCAAATAACATTTCGGAAAAGTGATATTGTGGGATTGCACTCAGCTCTATAAGGATTTTCTGCTTGTAGGACTTGAGGATATGGTACTGCGGATTTGAGAATTTTTTTTGTAAATTCTTGCTGACTTATTCTGATTACAGTAGAGGGTACTGTTGTCATTTAGTGGTAACAGATCGTAGACTTGTGAAATAGATAAAGTAGTGGTAAGTGAATAAGCTTGAAATATTGTCTACTGTTCTGTTTAATCTTAGGTATTTTTTTCTTTTAAAAGCTATTATGAGGTCAGTTCCTTTTTCTTTCTCTTACCTGCATTCTAGAATCTTTTTTCTTCGTAGTTTTATCACATTACCATTGTAGAAGGAAATGAATTAGACAAATTTAGCATACCCTTTTTCATGGCTTATTTTGTTCTTTTCAGTTATATTTCCTTTCTTATTAACTAAAACCACAATAAGATGCATGGGTTAATCTGCTTGTTTTTATGCAGTGCTGGAAATGTACAGCAAACTAAAAGAACAGATGAAAGTGAAAAGGTGAGTGAATTTATTTGTATTAGCAAAATAAGCCTTCTGTAAATAAACTGATAGATTATCAAAAACTGGTGCAGACAAATAAATGTAAAAGTCCTATCATATAGACTTACATTCTTCATAATACCTGGTCTGTTTCAAGAATGCCATTCCATTACAAGTGAACAAATAGTGTACTAGATATAAGAACTTCTAAAAGCTTACTGATTGCTATGGAAAATAATGGTTAGTTGAATAGCATTAAATGCAGTGACAATATGATTATAAAACATGAAGCAAAATGGGTTTTAGGTTTGCTTTTTTTAAAAAAAAAATATTTGAGACAATTTAAGATGTGATAACAAGACCCTTAGGGAATAGAGATCTTTACATAATACATTAATATCTGCTTAGTCTGTCATAATATATTTGAATCAAATTTATAAACCAAGGGAAAAGGACATTTCACTCCATATATGTTTCTTCAGACTTGTCTGATATATTTACACAGATCTTTTGTGTATGTGAGACTATGGGAAGGACATGGAGAAAAAGTGTTGTGTCTTTTCGACTGTCTTAAGGGTAAAAAAAACAACAAACATTTTGAAAAATAGAATTCTAGAATAATGTTCTTTAATAGGTACTTTCTTCCTCTGTTGTTTCTTCACTTTTCGTCTTCTGAGGGAGCCACTCACTGTTGCTGCAGCCCCAGCGTTCCCAGTTCTCTCTGAGGCTGCTCTGCTGTCCCTGTCCCCCAGGGGCTGCTGCTGCAGCATTGTGTATCTTATGCACACCCACCTCAGCAGCGCCACAACTTTCTTCTTCCTGCTTTATACAGGATCGCGTCCACCTTACCCGCAGCTGCTTTTCATGCAGCCTCCGACACTGATTGCTCTTTCTCTTCCCTGCTGTACTTGTGATCGCTGTCATCATGTATCTGTGTGCCTGGCACCACTGCAGGAAGCTCCCACTAAGTCTGTCTGGACCTAACTTTCTCCATTTGGAACTGTCTGTGCACAGTCAGATGTGTATATTCTAGACAACAATATAAAATTGCTTTTTGACTTTATGTCTGCATTTCTCATATCTGGATTTCTATTATATGAATATCCAACACCTCTTGACATAAAGCTGGACATCTGAAAACCCTAAACAACAGCTGCCATGCAAGAGCAAATCAGCTCTAAAGCCTGGGTGCAGACATGTCCAAAACACATCAGGTATACCATACACTGCTGATCAAGCAGAGCTGCAGCAAATGTGTTGTATCTTCTGCACTAGTGGGTGTGCTACATGGTACTTGTGTACATGTGCTATCTGGGAGGCTTTTGCAGAAATATCAGTGCTTCAACAAAAATTTGAACCTGTGCTTTTGCATTACAATCAGAGCTTGCTGATGGGAACCAGTTTGGTAGATCTCATCAACTTGACTGCTCTACACTGCTTCCTCTGAACAGGACACTGACACGGCAGTAGTTTAATGTAGCTGGCAGTGTGCTGTAGCAGTGTTCTTGGAGCACCTGAGAAGAAATATGTAAACAGTCCAGTGTCCCAGCTACTCTGCTCAGAGATTGTAGTGCAGAGTATGCTGTCTGAGCTGCACCACTTCCCACTTCCTTCCTGGTCTGCAGAATCTGCTACATTTTGCATATTGTTGATGTGGAAATGCTGGGATGAGAGTCTACATTCTACCATTCCCTTCTTCTGTCAGACAAGGCAAATAACATTCTGGCCAGTAAGAGATGTTATAGTTCCTAACATCATCATGAAAGATCACCTGGTGAGATAAAATAGCAGATGGCTCTTAGTGCTTTGACTCCATGTTCACTAATAGGTTTGTAGTCTACTGTTGGTTCATGGGATTTTTGAAAAAATTATCAGTACTCTTTCAATCTAAATTTCCATTCTTTAGGAGGTATAGATCTGATAATTTTCCCATGGAAGGAGTTGCTTGCCAGACAGGAAATCTTAAATGTTACAAGTCAAGTGATGGTGTACTGAATTGAAGGGTTTAGACGTGTCATTGTCATACCATAAAAAGATCTAAGGGAAAGGGGAGATGCTGTAGCTTTGATGTACCATACCTTGAAGTCACACAAAATACAGAAAGTTTAGGTTCTGCTGCAGGCTACTGCTACAGCTCAAGTATCTCTTTCATTAGTTATACTACACTTACTACTTGGCCTGTGACTTACAATTCCTATAATATTAGCTAGAAGTGGATATTTCACGGCACTTGCGATTAGTTCAAATGGTAATTTACCTGTGGCTTACCAAGCAACAAGTCCAGAGGATGAATGCATTTTGGTCTTTATCATTAAGTGATTCTGCAGTGGCAAGGACATCCAGAACACCCCTCATAGCTGATATGTGCAAGTACAAAGAATTTAAAAACTGACCTTCTTAATCTTTGCTGTGATGCTTTCTTGGAACAACTGGGGATATGAGCATTTATAACACCTGTCAAAACGAAATGGTGGGAGAGTTTATTTTGCACAAAGATCGTTTTTCTCATAAACCTTCAGTGAGGTTTGTTAATGCAGCTAAGCTTTCATTTGTACTTATTTAAAAATAAATAAATAAATCTCTTTTTGTTTGTGTTTGTTTTGTTTTGCAGCCTTTTAGTAATAACTTCGTTATTCCACTGTCTTTAAATCTTTCGCTGTGAATAAAACTAACGTTTCTTATGTTTAAGAAAGTGAACAAGAAAGCATGGATGCTCTACACTTCTGGGGGTAGTTATTTTATGGTAAAGATTAGGATTCTGTTTTCTCAAAGACAGCCAGATTAATAAGATAATGTGGGGTTTGGCATCTGGCATATATTCTATTTTATGGAGACAGAAAGAAGATCTACTGAGGAGTCCAAAAAGCTATCGATTGGTAGAAACTTTTGGTCTCTGCCAACATGGGTTATGTTTGAACTGATGACCTAGAGGTGAAAGGCTCTGTATCCTATTTATCTGTTTCCTGAGCCATGCATAACACAAGTTGACAAGAACTATAGTTGTGAGAGAAAATAATTGACGAATCTGCTCTAAACAGACACAATTGGCTGGAAAGATTTATGAAGGGTTTAAAGTCTTAGATGAGGAAGCACAAGGGAGAGGCCTAGTTTCTCCACTGCTCTCCTAAAGACCTGTTGAGATTATTATGTATTTCGGCAGTACTTTGTGCATCTTTAGTTTTAAGTCAGAGATAAGATCACCATGCTTCATGCAGCTCTCTTGGCATGGCTACTGTATTTGGGTTTGGTTATATGTATCTGTAGAAATATCCCAGCTTCTTCAGGAGACTGTAGATCAACAGTCTAATTGGGAATTATTGAAATTGATGGCTTTGCAGGTCTTCTTTCACACAAAACAAACAAACAAACAAAACATAGAGAAACTGTTGAATTGTAAAGGCAACTGTAAGTAAAAAAATTGTTTGTGCGATGATTTGTTTTCATTTGCAATTTCTCTTCAGCATCTGTGTGAATTTGACTCTTTCACAGTATTATTGAAAAATTCTGTTTGAACTCCCTCAAATTTGTCTTGTTTTGATAGGGAACAGAAAGTGTTTAATATTTACTCAGTGGAAATGTAATAAGCAGGGATATATGGTATTTGTCTGAGAGGGAAGCACAGAAGTCAGAAAACATTTTTTTTTCTTTGTAAATTAAGTTTCTTTCCTTAAAATTTAAATGAGAATTTCAAGGGTTTTTTTTTTGGTTTTTTTTTTTTTTTTTTTTTTTTTTTTTTGTTTTTTTTTTTTTGTTTTTTTTAAATCTAGCAGGGAATTTTAGTACATAAATATGCATTTCTTTATGTTATCGTGCATGTAAATGCTTTCTGCTTAATAAAATTCATGGCATTTGAGTTGCTCCTGTCCTGTACAGCTTTATTTCTCTAGTTTAACCTGGAGCTTTGTTAAGTAAGTTACAGTATTTCTTTCAACTGCCTTCAAATGAATTTCCATGATAAATCTTAGAAGTTCTCTGTCATTTAAAATATAACTTGCTTTATGTGCACTGGTAATAATTCAAAGTTATAATTTTTTTCTTTTTCTTTGGATCATACAAAACACTAATATTAATCTTCTGATTTTGTTTGCTTATTTTTTCCTGCCCTGCTTCATGCTGGCTTTAGAAGTTTCCTCTTTTATAGAGAACGTGTTAGTATAGGTCAATCTGTCCTACAGTATTCTGGTCTTGATGACAAGATGAATCAGTTCTGTACAATCTTTTATCTTATGAACTCTACTGGTGTTTCAGATTTCTGTTTTCAGTTTCTGAGCTTATAATATAAAATCTACATTGGAGAATGTTTTCTTAAAAGATTATGCCAGAAGAATAGACAAGGGACTGGTATATTTGTATGACAGAAATAACAGAAATAATTCCTTAAATTGTTCATATAGGCAATCTTCACATTCGTATGATAGATAATATATGATATAATAATATTATTGTCAAAACTTAATTCAAAACATTGAATTAAGTCTGTGGAATGTTTTTAAAGCAAAATATACAACTACATCATTGCTTGAAATTATATGCCAATTTTTTTTTTTTGCTTAAATCCTGACTTACAGGTGACCTTCAAATTAATAAGATTTCAGTGCTTTATCAGAACAGATGTTAAAAGGGCAAGGTCCTGAGCTCCATATATATATATAATTAGTAAGGGACTCTAGAATGGATTTTAAATGGATTATGTTAATTCTCATCTTAGAAACAGCAGTCAAAAACCTTCCAGATGAACCAATAGTGTTCTGATAAGCTGATCTGTATAATTTAAATACAAACCTTTTATACAATTCTGATGCTGTTACGGTTTTATTTCCCAGAAGTCTCACCATGTGGGCCCCTTGGTCATTTGCGAGTTAAAAAAAAAACAACAACAAAACACAAAACCACGCACACAAACCCCCCCAGACCCTTTCTTATCTGCAACATTCCTATTGCCTTATGTATATTGTATATAAACCAAGTATATAATAAACAAAAGCTGCTAATTTACACTTGAAACCTCTTTATTTGCAGTCTTCTGAAAGCAGTTGTGTTCTGGAATAAAAGAGAAGGCTTTTCCCATACTCTGGCTATGCTGAATTGCTAGCTTAGTTTAGAAATACTTTTATTGAGAAAATCTTAAAAAAATAATAATAATAATTAAGAAATGCTTTTATTTCAGAATAGAACATTAAGTTGCAACTGAGTTGTTACCAATTTGCTATTTCTTGTTGACAGAAGAGAACCATCAGCTTGAATTTTATTTCAGTTGGAACATGTTTGCCTGCTATACCTACAGAGTAATAGTAAGAAGCACCAGAACTGAAAAGGACACTTACAGTTTTTCTTGAACATTTTCAAGAGACTTTGCACATGCTCTGTTTCCCATTTTCAAAATAATTCAGTGATTTTGCATTTCTGATTGTGTAGGAATTCAAGAAAGAGAAAGAGCCAAGGCTGTAATATGAAAAGCTAAAAACGGGATAAGGATTTTGCCCTGTATTTGTGGAAAGATTTGGAACTGAACAGGAAGTTGACAGTCTCATATAGGTTTATCTTTTTCCCATTCATTGATTCACCTTAATCTGTTACGATAGACCAAAAAACAAAAAAAAAAAACAAAACAACCCAACAACAAAAAAAACAGGCATTTTTCTAAGCCTCCCAGACTGAATGGCTGGTGAGAATACTGTGTAATTACATCTACAAATAATTGCTGTACTATTCACAGTTATCCTCTTTCCTGCACATCTCTTTAAAATGTTGTCATCACAGTTTTGATGATCATGGCTCATGGAAAAAGGTATTGCCTTTTTAGTTTAGTTGTCTATTTCAAAATTAGTACACTTCTATTTTGCTTAATTTTTTTCAATGAATTTTCACAGTCAGAAGCTGATGTGACGCTTGAAAATGATATAGAGAGAGCTATTGATTCCACGAATGGGCATGATTCAGAGCTCCTTGTGGTGCTCATCTCTCCACTAAAGAGGAAGCATAGGAGAACCAAATTCCATCTGTAAATTTTCCCCCAAATCAGTTGGAAGCATCAAAACTTTACTTACGTCGTACAGGCCTAAAGTCAATAAATAGTTTTAATAAGTATTGGCCCAGAACACCTGTAAAAGAGAACTGAAACTGAAGACCAGAAAGGAACTGTAGTAAAAGATAGGGTTGATGTCAGTATTTGGAAGATCTGTGTTCTCAAAATTGCATTTATTTAGTATTCTTATTGAAGAAATAAGATGACAGGTTACTGATTCAATGGGTGTTGTGCTATGTATGACATAGTTGTAAATCTGATTGTTCCTTTAGTTTAACATTTTTTGGAAAGGACGTTTTCATTTGGTTGTCATCTATGTTGCATTTTTGTAATAGCAGTACATCTCCCAGACATTTTTGCAGCAGTGATTTAGAAATCAGAACAAGAACCTGAGATATTTTACTAGATTTTTCATCCCGTGGTTTTGAGTTTGTGATACCTTTGTTAATATGACAAAAGTAATTTGTAATGCTTTTTCATCAGAACTTGAGTTAAATTATTACTTATTACATGTAGTTTCTGTACCAAAAAAAAAAAAAATTCTATAATATTAATTCAAAATGTTTTGTAGTAATGTACTGAGAGTTCAGATCTTGATTGTGTAGCATTTTCAATGTCACAGTCTTTGTTTTATTTGGTGGAAACAAATCTTATTCATTTTTCCTGAAATGGCCCATGATATGGCTTGTTTTGCTCCTTCGCCTACATTTACCAACCTTTGCTGTTTTCTTAATACTTGAAATACTCTGAAATTAGTATGGAATCATATTTTATACTTACTTTTAACTGGAGTATTTTTTTTAGACTCATTGTCACTTATGAAAATTTTCACAAAATAGCTTTTAATGTATGGTACAACATCTTATGGACACGAGAGGAAATACTTCTTTGTGTTTTGTTCTCTAACACTCTATCTCAGGCTGTTTCTTCCATATTTCTGATACGTATAGTCTATAGTCTAACAGTAAACTGAAAAACAGTGAAAATAATCTGATCTTTGTTGGTTTTTTTCTTTCTTTGACCTTAAAGCTTGTTCAGTGTAATCATTTTGTTGGTGCGGCATACTTTATTTTGTCAGAACAGCAGATTAGATGCATCATTTACAGTAGGCTGGAGATAAGTTTATACATGTCTTTTCCAGCTACGGTGGTGAAAGGAGAGTGAGTACGGATGTGTGTGTAGACATAAGTTGAAAGAAGCCAAATATGTACAGGCACACATTTCCAAGATTGTTTTCTTTGTTTGGTGCATATACTCCAACACTGAGTGACTGGTAATTTGCATTTCAAAGATGAAACTAATTCAAACACCAGCAATGAAACTGATCTAGAAACAGATTGTTGGTACCGTTTTACTGCCTCCATTCCACAAGCTACTGCATGTGGCATTAGGAATCTATTGATCAATACAACCAATACCATAGAAGCCTACTTAAAATCTTGACTTGACTGAGTCACTCTGACAGCTCACTGTTTTTTATTTTCCCAAAATAAACATTGTACTGATGACCTTCTGTTTCACATTGTTCATTTGACTAATATTAATTTCAGTAATTTCGTTAGATGCCTATTGATTGCTTGTATTATATTGATATATGTAACAAAGAATGTATTTTATTTAAATTTGATAAGAAAGCTATGTAATTTGATTTAATCTCTTTGTAGATATTACTCTGCTTTGAAGACAATGGAACAACTAGAAAATCTGTATCTTCCCAGAGTTAGCCAATATCGATTTTGCCAAATAATGATAGAAAATCTTCCAAAACTACGTGAAGAAATAAAAGAAATTTCTATGTCAGATCTGAAGGATTTCTTAGAGAGTATTAGAAAGCATTCTGACAGAATTGGGGAAACTGCAATGAAGCAGGTAAGCCTACATACCAGGATGATTTCAGCCCCATTGCCTACTGAAAACTGACCTAAAGCTTCAAATATTCTTCAAGAACTTCGTTAATTAGCATAGTTTATGATATTTCTTTATTACTAGATTGAGTATTACTAATGAATGCTGTAGCTTTCTTGGCTGCAGCAAGTAAAATTTTGATTTGATTTTACTGTTGGACTGCCTCATTTTCTTCTAAAGTTTTTAGAATTTTGTTTTGTCTTTCAGAAAAAAAAATCTTGTAAAATGCAGAGCTGATGAGTATAAATGAAACTTAAGTGTGTCTCTCAACAAGACTACTGGACGTTGTATTGTCCTATGCCAGCCCTGTGCATCCCAATCACAAAATAATACTATGCTAACTTGGTGCATTTCTTTCAGCAGTGTGGACAATACAGTGCATCTGAATGCATTTGACTTCTGCAGCTGTCTGTTCACAGGGGCTTAATTGAAGACAGAAAACAAATAGCTGGCAAATTCTGTTTTGATAACTGTACTTGAGTATTAATTATGTGCTTGCAGGTTATTATTGGGAAAATTACAGATAACTTTTACATTTTTTTCTGTTGCATTCTGGGGATTAGGGAAGAATTATGCAAAAAGAAGCTGTTGAATTCTTTTGTCATCCCAAATCAATTGAGGGCAAAACCATCAGAGTGGGCTGAGAGCAAACAGCTTGCAATTAACACTGATTTGCGTTCAATACGACCACCTCTTTTTCATGACATAGCATATATTTATAAATAATGAAATTTGAATTATATCCCTCTTAATTGGTGCTACTTTCAAAACAGGCACAACAGCAGAAAACCTTTAGTACCACTCTTCAGAAGCATAATAATGTAAACTACAGTCGGAATATGCATTTGGGTAGAAGCAGAATTTTGGACTCTAAGAATGAAATGACATTGAAGCGAACACTTGAAGAAGATGATGATCATGATGAAGAGGTAGCCTTTTACTAAATCTTATTTAAAGTGAATTTTGCAGTTTTATCGAACAAAGCTTGCAGTGTGCTGTCTGTAGATGGAATAATATAGATGGAATAAGAAGAGAGCATCTTCAATGGACAATGCCCAGATCTTTATTTTAGGAGGAAAACAAAGTGCAAAATATTAATTTCGTTAATGCTAAAATAGAGTGTCAAGTTTGGGGCCATTCAGTTGAATAGAGTATGTCATTATTCAACTGAATTCAACTTGTAATTATTCAGGAATTCAGTTGCAAGTTACATAATACACTACCTGCCCACTGCAAACTGTACGTGGTGCCCTGGAATATTCCTCTGTTGCTAAAGTGGGTGCTTCTTTGTTGTGAACCTTAGCTTATGTTAGCAGTCTTTCAGCTACTGAATATTCACTATCCATAGATTAAATAAACTAGCGAATATTTAGATACTTGTATTTGGTGCTCTGAAAACACGGTGAATAGAATGTTTTTGCAACAGAAATGCAATCTAATACTCTAAGGCAGAGAGAGGAGGGAGCTTCTGTGATAGAACGGTTTTTCCTAAAGTTGCTGGCAAAGGAACTGATGCAGTTGCTCTTGAAGTCATTAATGCAAGCTCCTTCCACTTTCTACCAAAGTAACAGTTTTTTTTAGCCATAAAATCTGTCAACGTAGTTAATTTTGCTGACCTTAATTTGGTCTTGCTTTTGTCTTCAATCCCAGTGTATTTCCATATTCATTTTAATCTTAAATTTATCAGTCTATTAACCAAATCGTGCAGTTTTAAAGTTGATGACACAAGGCAATTCCTTTAAAGTAAGATAATTTATCAAGTATTTATTAAGTGGGCAAGTTCTGTTGGTAATATATCAGCAGATTATGAGTTTTAAGCTTTATAACTTTTTCCTGTCCACAGGTTTTAACTGCTCAAGATCTTGTGGATTTTTCTCCAGTCTATAGATGTTTGCACATTTACTCAGTTTTGGTATGTATTAAGGTGGCTTTTAAAAGATCTTTTCTGAGTTGAATATCCCTTATTTTATTTCTCCAATACATACAGAACAAGTGTCAGGTAGATGAGTCAGTGTAGCACTGATTTCAAGTGGACAGATGGTTTCTACTGAATGGTCATCCTAATGAGATGGCCAGGATGTCACTTGAATTCCTTGCAATGTAATCATTAGGCATAGAAGGGTGTTGTATTTCAAGGGCTGTGATAGGAGAAAAATCCAAATCATTAGTCTTTGTATTTAACAATTCCAAAGGGAAGAAGTGAATATTAAATAAATTTTTATTTTTCTCCAGTGTTTATTTTTCTCCAGCAAAGCTCTTGCATGCATTGTTCAAGTGTATCATATAAACACAGAAATGCTGTTGTAACTTTGCAGTGCAGTCAGTTTCTTGACTAACCTGAAGATGCATTTTAAGACACAGAGTTTCAGCTGTAGAACAATAGAGAACATGCCTTATGCATGAACATAAATATTTATTCAAATGCATAATATTGTATGACAATATGTAGATGTGAGCAACATTTTTCTATATATATTTTTCTCTTTTAAATACATATATGTAATCTGAATATTTTATGCATTTTAAACTTCATTAATGTCAGCAAGAAGTCTGTGAGAAACAAATGCATAATATGTGTCTTAATTTAAAACAGATTATTTTACACTTAGGTTAATAAGTGATTTTTAATACTGAGAGAATGACCTTGTTTTAACTACTTTTGTCTTTTTTTTAGGGTGATGGAGAAATATTTGAAAATTACTACAGAAAGCAAAGAAGGAAACAAGCGAGACTAGTTCTGCAGCCACAATCAAGCATGGTAACCAATACTTTACTTTCTACACAGACTTAGATTGTACCTAATACTTAGTGGTATTTTTATTCCTAAACTTATTTTCTTTTTCACTGCAAGCATGAAACAGTAGAAGGCTATAGAAGATACTTCAGTCAAATTGTAGGGTAAGTTTCCTAAATGGAGATTTACTTCAGTTTTACTGTACTGATTCTTAATTCATCCTTTATTCTCCCATTGTCCAAACACTTTCTTTAGTTTCTGCACAAATGATGTGGGTGTTGATAGCTGTATCTGAGCATTCACATCCTACCATTGCAGTACCCCAAAAAGACCGTCCGATAACCTGGGCTCCAGATAGCATAAAGCAAGTTTTTCTCATTTTGACTTCATACTGGGCAGAGCTGATCCAAATCTACCCAAGTGTCAGTGCTCCAATAGGGAAGGGCTTGACTATACTTGTCTCTTAATATTAGAGCAAATTCTACTCTTTCACTGAAAACTTAATTGAAGGATTGCTTTGTTTTAGTTTCTTTGTAGTAGAAGACCATATTTTACATGTAACCCAAGGACTGGTAACTAGAACTTATACTGATGAACTCTGGAACATGGCCCTTTCAAAGATCATTGCTGTTCTGAGAACACACTCGGTAAGTGAGAAGATTTATCAGTACTTCAGTTTAAATCCTTTTACTTAAAAGCTCTGAGTATTTAAAACTGAGATGATGACAAAGTGAAAAATTAAACCTCTCTGGTGTTTTCTTTTCCTTGTGATTAAAAATTGCTCAGATTTGGGAGGGAGCCTGCCAAGCTTTTGTTGTTCCTGACAGTATCAGGCTGTGATCCACAGCCATGGGCTATTTGCATAATCCTCCACTGATTTACAACTCACTGGGTCTTCCAAACTTCTCTTAGTCCAGCAGTTTAGAATATGCAGAGTTAATCTGCTGTTATTATTGCAATCCTTCCTCATTAGTCTCAACTGACCTCTTCATTAGATCAGATTGAATAGTTCAGCGCTGAAAGCACCACCAGGAAATAGTTCCTAATTATCATTCCAAATGCTGTGTTTCCAAAATAAACTCTACCAGCAAAACCCTCCAAGCTATCTCTTCAATGCTATGGTAGTAGTATGTTTATGTTCTAGTAAAGATATTAGAAAAAATTTCATGATGTTAGAATGTAATTCTCTATCATTTGAGTATTTCAGTTTATTCAAAGTGCATCTTCTGAAGTTACATTTCAACTGTAGCTCAAATGGTGCTGCTTGATATTTCTTATTCCTCTGTGGCAACCTGTGGAATATTGCTATTTGCTGAGAATGCCTGCAAGTTGCTTCAGAACTTACCAGGCTGGTTGAGCATAATTTTTGCTATCAGAAAATGTTGAAGAATTTTACCTTTCTCTTTTTGATGTTTGCAAGTAGCAGTTACATATTTAACATGTAATATCTTACAACTCATGTATATGTAGAAAAGAATGGGGAAGAATTCAAATTGCAACTGTAGTTTTATCACAGGAACTTTACACATCAGTGTTACGTCAGATGTACTAATGCTTTTTAATTCTAGTTAGACCCAGGCTTAGTGTTCAAAAGAATGTCCTGTCGAAATCTGTGATGTTGGTTTAGCAGAGTATTTTGATGTGTGCTTATATGCCATTAAAATAAATGTAATTTGCTAGTTTTTAATCTCAGTACAACACTAACATTTATTCTATCTCATGTTTTAGTTTAGTTTTTTTCTGAGCTTTTATGTTAGTGGTATTTCATATAAGAAATTAAAAAAATACTTTAATGTAACTGCACTGCATTGAAGGTGAGTCTAAGCTGTTTTAACCAAGGCAGTCAGTCAGGGACACAGGTAAGGCTGGAGTGTTCAACCCTCCTTCTGTGCTAATGTTCTTTGAAAACATATGGCCAATATTTTGAATAATTTTAACAAAACCAGAATTTCTCGCTTTCAGTCATATTGCAATGATCCTGACCTTGTTCTGGAACTGAAGAATCTCATTGTGGTATTTGCTGATACTTTACAGGTAGGTATTATATTTGCAATTCAACTGAAATTCATAGAGCCAAATTTGAACTTTAGGTGAGTACAATGTTTTGAATCCCCCTGATGTCATATATATAAGTCAAGAGTAAAATTACAGAATAAAGATTTAAATAATAAAGATGTCTGTACTTTATGCCCTTTAGCCCCTTTTCACTATTACCAACTGAATGTATGTATTTTGGGTGATCCAGTTAGCATCAGGATATTCGTATCCATGCTACTGTTAGCTTCGTACCTTGTGAACATTTTTGTCTTTTGTAAATGCTTTACTTCTGAACTTAAACATGAATTAACAGTCCAGCTATCATTAACTGTCTAGGGGGATGACCAAATGAATATCATTGGCAAATATTCTTTTAACATTTACCAGACTGATAAAAAAGATTATTTGCATAAATATAAAGTTAAAATGTTACAGATAAATGGGAGAGATTTCTGCTTGACGGCTGAAACCATGGTAAACAATATTTTGTAAGAATGTAATTAAATGATCTTCTACTTGTGTATTTGAAGTAGTATAATCTGATTTGTAGAATAGATTGATCAGTCTCACTTCAGAGTCTTGAAGATGTAGTAAGAATGAACAAGTTAGTTCTTGAATTATCCATCCTTTTCATTTTTATACTTTAGGGTTATGGTTTTCCTGTGAATCGACTCTTTGATCTTTTATTTGAGATAAGAGACCAGTATAATGAAACACTTCTTAAAAAGTGGTCTGGATTGTTCAGGTTAGTATTTCAAAATAATTGTGGTTTTCATATTGCATTTCTTTCTTTTTGTCTTTAAATTTTGTTGCAGTTGTAATTCTGGAAAAATTGACTGAATCAGTATTGCATATGAAGTCTGGATTAGGTAGAAGTAATGTATTCATTGCATGTAACTAATATTTAGGAGAAGAGCCATTGAGGACTGCTTCTGTAATTAATGAGAAGAAACCCTCCCTCTTGGGACTTCACTGGAGAAATACCAAGAGAAGGACACCTGTTTTTCTTCATTAGTAACCTAATCAGCCTAGGCAACTGCAATAGGTTGTTGCCAATCTGTTCCTAATTTAGATTGTCTTAATGTTTAAAGTCAGATGTTACATGTATATTACTGACATGCTTCTGATGTTGCCAATATATCTTCATGTTCTTTCAATGCAAGTGGGTTTCCACATGTTCTTTGGAATCATTTTTTTTGAACAAATTATTAACCCAGGAGTAGAGCTCCAAAGCCTGTTTGTAGATACAGAGTATGATGGGTAGAGTAAATGTGCAGATATTGTTTACCATAAAATATGTTTAATCATATTACAGAAAATCTTAAAATTAAATAGACCACTTAGTATTCTCACACTCTGTAGACTTCAAGTAAAGAAGTCCAGAGGGTACTTAGTAAATCTGGGCACATTTGCCTATTTAAGTTCTCTGAATCATCTCCATTAACACACGTAGCTGTGATACTGAAGCTGGATGCTGAGTATCTAGCTTTAGTGTAGGCAAAGTGTAGGTAAAGATCTCCTTAGATTTTTTTTCTGGAATAGACTTGTTCTGAAGTTCATTTACTATGTTGTGCTTTTGGGCATGCACAGTAAATGTTTGCAGCTTTTTTTTACTCTGTGATTGGACATAGCTTGAAGAGTTACCATATAATAATTGCTTTCAAATTCATTTAAACATAATCAGACTTCTGAAATCAGAATGATTCCAGTTCATAATATTTTGTCATTGCACATATAAATGTGGTAGTAAAATATATGTTCATTAACATTTTTTGTTATTGTAAAGTACCATTAGTAGATTACATATCCTTATTTTTGTCACTTTATTAACTAATTTGCCAGGGATATTTTTGAAGCAGATAACTACAGCCCTATTCCTGTAGCAAATGAAGAGGAATACAAAATAGTTATAAGCAAATTTCCTTTTCAAGATTCAGAACTTGATAAGGTAAGGAAAAGTTTTATGTTATTAAGATTTGCCAAAGTCCAATTCGGAATGGTTAGAACAGAAATTATATTTGTAATTAGAAAGTAATTAAAAATAGAAAAGCTAGGTAGATTAAGAGTGTAATTATGTATTCATAAATAAATATGAAAATTAAAGCTCTAATCACTTGCTCTGATGTTTGAGTGAATAATGAGACCTAGTGTTTTGTAAACAAATTAATAATTCATTTTAATTAATACAGGCTTTATTTAATGAGTTAGCTTAGATTTTGTTGCCACCATTGGGTTTTGTAACCCATGGTGTGTTATATGCTGTAGTTTTGCAGAAATACGGGTAATGATCATCAGGGATATATTAGAGATAGCAACTTCATTATTTCACTTTGTAAGTTAGTTATTTATTATCTGAATATGTGGGGCAAAGTAGATATGAAAGGACTGTAAATAATTCTGCTGTACTGGCATCCCAGTGGGATATTCTTTCATAGTGTCAGCCATTCTCTTTAAAATTTGCTTTCCTAGAAGGTGGTTAGTATGTTCTGCCTTCTTCTCCTTTTGATGGAACCGATCAAGTAATATCAAACCTATGGTAGAATTTACATAAGGAAGTGGGAGTAACTGGTGTAGAGGGAAACTGGTTTATTCAAGATCCACTGCTGTCCTGAAAAGGGACTCTTAATTTTGTGATTCAGCAGGAATATAGCTGATAGAGAACAATAAACACTCCAAACTTTATTGTAATTTAAATAAGGGGTTATGGTACATTTTGTTTATAAGATGTTTAAACAGATACAGAAGTCAGCTCAATTACACCACTAAATATATTTGGTTAAAAATGGAAAAACTTCTGATAAATGAAAATATTAGCAGTGTTAAGGGATTTTCCGATGTTTAATACCAATCTCTCCTTAGAATCAGAGGATTATCTTTGTTTTTACAGCAATCCTTTCCAAAGAAGCTCCCAATGTCTCAGTCAGTGCCTCAGATATATATCCAGGTTAAGGAATTCATTTATGCAAGCCTTAAGTTTTCAGAATCACTTCATCGCAGGTAATCTATAAGTAGTGTGAATGTGAATAAACTATAGTATAAACTATATTATAGTATAAACTATCCTATAACTTCCAGGTGAACTAACAATTTATATTAGCTTGGAAATACGTTTTCCTGGGTGCTTACTTCCTATGTTTGTTTCATAAGTTACATGTGTAATTCTTTATATTTTATCTGTGATTCTCAGTGCTATAATATATATTTCATGTGTGTATGTATGTATGCATACATGTACGTATGGAATGCAGGAATGTGTAGATGAATTTAGCTTGGGTAATTAACTCACCAAAGCAGTGCTAGGGCTTTTTTAACAGTATTGACTGATTTGAATAATCTGGGGATTATTGTTTCATTTTTTGTTAAGCCTGTATGATTTCAAAAATATACTTTAATAATGATCATTTCAGAAATAATTGTGTAGCATCCCTGATTACTTTAAACACCTCTCTTCTTTCCTACCTTTTCCTAAAGGAAAACATAACTTTTCTGACATTCTTCTGTTCTCCTGTGAACTTCTAAAGCTTAGTTGTAATTATGTTAAATAACGTGGCAGGTCTGAAATCTGGGAGTTATTTGTGGCTGCTCACCCACTTCTGCTCTGTTAAGGATGTAAATGAATCGCTTTCACACATTCTTAATTGTTACTGTTTATAATTTACACGTACTAATTGGTGCATGTTGACCTCCGTGGTAACTCATTACAAAACACAAATTATTCTTTCCTAACTGCTGTGTCAATGAACATGTCCAAAATCTAAAAATAACAGGTTTTGCTTCAATGTTGAAATGTAGTTAATGGATAATTTGGTAAATGAAAGAGGTGTTTTGTGTATTAGATCACAGATGACTTGAAGCAACCAGAAATTCAATGCACATGGATAATTCTGAACACTAAAAGTTCTCTTTGTAAGGAAGAAATTGAGTTTTGCTGTCAAGTATTGTCATGTTTTAAAAATGCACTTTTATTTCAGCTCAACAGAAATAGATGACATGCTTAGAAAATCGACAAATTTGCTGCTAACAAGAACTCTCAGTAGTTGTTTACAGAACCTAATTAAGAAACCTCATATAGGCTTAACAGAGGTAAGTTTTAAAATGCGCCCCCAAAACTGTGTTCTTCTAAGGAAATTAGTGCTAAAATGATTCCTGTAAATGTGAATATAATTTAGTATCGAGATTATGTAAGAAAAGTAAGCAGTGTTTAAAATTGAAATTTTAAAGAGATTATAATTGTGTAAAAATGTGTCAGTGGCTGTGACATAAATGAAAAAACAACCAAACTATCAAAAACAATGTGGATCTAGTTGGAAGTGTATTTACATAAGGATGCTTACTGACAGATAGATGGCAATGAACAATTTCTGCCTCCTGTACAATAAACAGGGAGTTGTGTTACCATAAAAAAGTTTGAAAGGTAAAGTTGTTACTTCTCCAAATGTTACATTAGTGATCACTAAAAGGTGTTGGAGCCAGAGTGCAAGTAGTGAGGATATCAGAAATCATACACCATTGTTTCAGTTATTATGCATTATCTGTGTTGTCTGATTTATGAACTGAATATGAATGAAGGTCCAGCCTATAAGAAGAGGTAAATTGTATCTTTATCATGTATATTTATATCTAGAGCAGTTACGTTACCATTTAGGGGGAGATGCAATAGTATTTTTGAAATTTTCTAACTACTTTATGCATTGTTTTTATGCATTTATGTATTTATTTAGATATTTATTTATTTTAACTGCAGCAATGATGTTTGCTTTCTTGTTTCCTTGTTTCTGTAGTACAAACTAGTGATTTGATTTTGGCAATATGTTATCCTTTATTTTCCCTTTCTTTAATTCTAAAACAACAATTGAATTAATGTCACTGAGTAAGTGTCTGCAATCTTCATTTTTTAAATGGCATTTGTATGTAAACTCTGGTGTTATTCCTTACTGGTATTTGACAGCTAACTTGAAAGTTGTCAGTTAATAGCTGATAACCTGACATACTGCAACAAACTTCCAGCAACAGGGTTTCTGAAAGAAGCCCCCATTTACAAAATTCAAGTGTCGGTGGGTAATAGAAAAAGGCTTTTTATGATAATTATTTGTTTCTTGTAGCTTGTTCAAATCATCATAAACACAACACACCTGGAATTAGCCTGTAAATACCTTGAGGATTTTATCTCTAACATCACAAACATTTCGCAAGTGACTGTTCACACTGCGAGGCTGTATGGACTTTCTACATTTAAGGTATGGTATATATCATCTGTTATGCAACCACATATGAAAAGTTAATTAATTTGCACTGATTTTAATGTATCTAAAAACAAAAGGAGATTGAGTGGAAAGCTGTGTATTTTCTCATTTTGACTCTAAAAAAAATCTGTTGGGAATTGAATTTTAACACAGCAGATAAACACTGTTTTTTATGTTATTGGTCTGGGAATTCAGTATATGAGAAGCATCCACATTCCCACAGATGCCTCTTTTATAAGTTGCAGAATGACAAACAAAGTTTGACTGCATCAGGAGTTTTCAGTGGATTAAGTTCCAAGCAGTGTGACATCTTTGCATTTCTGAATGGAATCAAGCAAAACAGCTACTGTAATCTGACATGTTTTATGTTTGTGGTATATTCTCAGACTGTGTAATGATAATATAAAAGCAGTATTTAGTAATACATGTTACGAAGCACAGCTTATTCAATTGTATTTAGAATTCATATTTTGATTTAATATCCTTTACATTTATTTGCACGGTGATGGTTGTTAAAATGGAAATAGGGCTAGATATGATCAATGATATTGGTGTATAATTATCAACAAAAAAGCTTTATTTTTATCTTTAAATAATAAATATCCTCAGAGAAGTATTTTTCCACATCTTATTATTTTTATCACTTTTATCTCCATGACTGAATGGTTGAGATTATTATCTTCAGCACTGTTCATTCAGAAGGCAAACCTGTATACTATATGGAATCACAGGTATTCACATCAAAGGTTTCAAAGCATTCTCATGAGAAATATGGTACTCTGTGGGAGGGCATTGGGATGGCACTTAAAGGAGCAGTGTTCTCTGTCAAGGTTTGCTGCTGGCTAAGAGATCAGAAATCTGTCACCTAGCCTCTGCATTTCTCACTTTCTCTCTGTTTGTAAGCAAGAACTCAAATGACCTGTTGTAAAATAATTTTTGAAGTGCCATAAATTACTAATAATGAAACTCTCCATAGACGATGAACGCAATGAATGGTTTGCATATATTGCAAAAGCAAGTTTTGGAATTCATACATGTAAAATAAGACAGAAATTACTTCATCAACCAGGTCTAGCCAAGTAGCTTTTTTGGGGGGTTAGAACAGAAGCAAATCTGTGTGCCTTGTGAGGAGGAAAAGGATTTCAGGTTTTCTTTATGAAGAAAACATTCCTACAGAAGAATAATCCTGTATGGGTCATTTTATCCAGTAATTTCAGCAAGTGCGTTGCCTTCCCAGTCACCTGGGACTCCTAAGTAGAGATTTTTGGAAAAGAAACAAAACATCCAAAAAAGTCACAAGAGATTCCAGAGCAACTGTAACTTGAACTTTAGGTATGTGGATTTTTTTATAGTATACAGTGGAACAAAGACAGATGGGATGAGGAGGATTAATCCAATTGAGAGTAGTTCTGTTTTCTGTGCTGCATTTTTTTCCCCTTGGTATACTATGTGGCTTATTCAGTATTGATATCCCCTCTGGCATATGTTAAAAGATTGTTAAGGTGGAATAAGACATCATCATCCTTGCAATACACTTTATATTTCCAATTGATTGCCAGTGATTTTCCTATTTGTTGTTGTTGTTGGCTAAGAATTTCTTGACTTAAGACAAAGCAGAAAAGGCACAGCAGCTGTAGTGAGATTAACATTGCCCTGTCAGTACAACCTTACTAAATTTTGGCCTATTGTATAGATCTAGGCTATGTTGTTTGTTATGCAGTAGTATAACAGTAGTAGTGTATGTGTGCGTTTGAATTTTCATGTCAGTGGATATTTTCTTGTAAGGACAATTCATGCTTTTTCTAACGTTTGTAACAAAACACTCAATGCAGCCATAGTCTGATTTCATTAAGAGGTAAAACGTTCTCTGTCCTTGAATTTCATCTAATAAATGACAGCTTAGAGTTTACATTACATTTTGTGCTAATGGCTTTTTTTAAAATTTATGTTTAACTACTGTATAAACTATTTAAGTTTCATTGGAGATAATTGCAGAATATTATAGCTGTGTATTAGAGCTGAGCTTAATACCTAAGCCATTCAGCAAAGTACAGAGTGAACAGTAACAAGCATATAAGGAAAATGGTCTGTTTTCTCTCCTATCTCCTTCCCTGGAGAACCTGCTAGCACAACATTCTCTACCTATAGCAGAAAATTCTTTTCTCATTAATCTTTTTTTTTCAAAAAATTTATATTTAATGAAAAACTGCATGTAGTTCCCCAGCTGGGCCCTCATAGGGTTTGGTATGTTCACAGTTATTAAATCCATCTCCTGGTGGCAAATCATGTCACTTCCATTCTTTCTGACTGATCAAAAATCTCCTTTATTAGCAGTGTTTGCATTCCATAAGATGATCTCAAAAATACACCTATACTGTTGTTTTTCTTGTTTCTCTCTCTTTTTTTTTTTTTTTTTTTTTTTTTTTTTTAAATACAATCCTGCTTCATTGCTTCTGTATCTGAGGGCTGCTTTTCCCCTTTTGTTATTTGATGTAAGGTGCCACTTTAAAATACCATTCAAACTGCCTTGGCATTCTTTTGTAACAATGTAAAAGTAAAGCCAAGTACAAATTAAAAACAAATAACCTCTCTGCCCTCAAAACAGCACCCCCTTTATTCATTTTATCATATTAAAAAACTGCGTAGCTTTCAGTGTTTACAACATACTTTTCAGCTTTGGATGGCTGAGTGCAGTTGTGGATACCATTGTATTCCCTTGCCTCTTTAAATCAGCAGTCACTCTAAACAAAAATAGATAAATTTGGAGATCTAATTGGTAGAATTCCTTGAACCCAGGGTCTCAGGATTAGACTGTGTAAAGGCTGTTCAAGAGCCAGATACACAGCATTGAATCTTTCTCCCACAAAGGAAAAAAAAGTTTGTTTCTAAACGTAGTTTTCCTATTAGAAAAAAGCCATTTAACAAAACTTCCCCATTTGCCTTGGTTGTATTTCTTATGGGGGAAAGTCTGGTGAACTTTCAAAAGTTTTTTGGTGCGATTATGTCACCAAGATAAAAGATGGAGTATTTCCTCTGTCTCCAGAAGTCATCCCATATCCAAATACTGCTGATTTACATTTTCTCTTTAGTATACTTATGTAGACTTACAGTATACATCGTAGGAATTTTTAAAAACTAACTTCAGACTTATTGCGTCAAGACACAAGCTAACAAACTTTTTTTTTTAACCCTAAAAAACAATTATCTGTAAGACTTCGGTTTCATTGATTAAAAATATTTAATCTATGTTCTAGTAATATTTTAGAATTCTGGTAGTTGTGCAATTTTTTTTTTCCCCTCAGGATGCAAGGCATGCTGCAGAAGGAGAAATATATACAAAACTAAACCAAAAAATAGATGAATTTATTCAGATCGCTGACTATGACTGGACAATGTCTGAATCAGATGGAAGAGCCAGTGGGTACTTAATGGACCTCATTAACTTCTTGAGAAGCACATTTCAAGTTTTTACTCATTTACCTGTAAGTTTTCAAAATTAAGTGTAATTTCAATCCATTGGAGCATTATTTTATTTTATAAGATTTTGAAAAAATATGCAATTTTTTAATTGAATGCATGC
This sequence comes from Centrocercus urophasianus, assembly GCF_019232065.1. Classification (NCBI taxonomy): domain Eukaryota; kingdom Metazoa; phylum Chordata; class Aves; order Galliformes; family Phasianidae; genus Centrocercus; species Centrocercus urophasianus. The sequence continues at coordinate 14,753,454 of NW_024884722.1, forward strand.
TAGCAATGAATATATCAGTATTTTCAGTATAGATTAGCTTCAGATGTTTCAGTATGTTGATGATGCTTACCTATGATAATTCTTAGACAATGCTTTTGAATACTCTAGAAGTAATGCAAACAACAGCTGATTTACAAATAGTCTAAGAAGTTAGCTAGAGCAGGCAAGTCCTCAGATGTCCTTCATTGTACACATCATTGATTCAGAGGGCACTGAATTGGTGCAAGTCCTTCATTTTTGCAGATTCTGGAGGCCTTGGATTTGGTTCTTTTCAGTTAAGTAACTCTGATTTAAAAAAATAAATCACTTAATTCTTGTTAATTGAGCATCATTGAAACAACTCCCTGTTCTTATTCAAATATATCCTTTACTTTGTACCACTTGAAGGGGCACTAGTAACATGTTTGATATACTTCTTGTTACATTCCATTGTTCAATTTCCTCTTTCTTTAAGACAAAAAAACCAAGATTTTCTAGTTCAAGCTATGGTCATAATAGTTTATACCTTTGTAAATGTGGAGTAACTTCAACAAGTCTTTCAAGATGCATCTGCTTTTCCTCGGTTTGTCCTTTGTTGCTGCTGTCATGCTGATGTCTGATTGCTTTACCCACATGCAATGCCTGTCAGGAATCAGTTCTCAATGCATAAATATTTCGAGGCTCCAGACTGGTAGATAAATTTATTTACATTCACAGCAAGGTGCTGAAGTTGCTGACATAGTGGGCTTATCAGATCTTCCAAATTATGTTAAGTGGCTGTGATTCTTTCGTCTTTTTCTTTTTTTAATTACTCAAAGACATGGCCCATTCAGTGTTGGTGTGAATGGGAAGTATGCAGCACATGTTTCCAAGCCAAGTCAACTGAGCACTTTTTTTAAATAAAGGATAACATGCTTGTTGGTTAAATTCACTGTAACCTTTTTGTTACTCATCAAACAAATGGCGCTGCTCCTCAGTGGCTATTTGTGCATAGCAGCTGTGAACAATGATGTACAGCTTGTGATATAGGTCTTCTAAAATAGAGTACAGACAGAAATTTAAATGTCCTACTATCTGCTGAAAGAAAGTTGTAGGTTTCTTGAATGAGATAATTTGTTAGAAGGTTGGAAAGTAGCATCTATGGCATTAAGAGACTTGAAAAACATTAAAGGCATAGAAATAAGTGCCTGAGGATGCAAGCCAACTTTTGGAGAAAGGTTGTTCCTATGAACTGTTTATTTTGTAATTTAAACTCTGACCAGTTAACAAGCTGGAGCTGTATGGCTGAGCAGTCTGGTCTGGCAGGAGGTTTTTTGTTGCTTTTGGATTTCCCTGTGTATCACTCTGGCTTGGCAGATTGTGGAAACGTGCAGTCCTATAAATGTTGTGTATGTGCTGTGGAGACTGTATGAAAATGCGTGAACAGTGTAATTGTGGTGGTTCTTGTTAGATATGTAGTAGTAAGTTATTTTATCAAGAGAAAATGTATAATAAAGATTTTCAATGGCAAGCTCAGAACTAGATTCCATAGCTCAGTAAAATACTAGTGCTATGGAGTCCTAACCAAAACGATTAGCTTATGCCACAGTTAAAACTGGGAGAGTTTTAGTATGTATTTCCATTAGCAGAATAAGACTGTCCCTGTGTCATTTCTTTAACAGTTTGTATTGCTGGCAGAAACAATCCTACTGCACAAAATGGTTTGTCAGAACCATGTCTGTAACTGGAAATCAAATAAAATCCTGAGCAGTGGTTGTAATTTTAGGAAAAAAAAAAAAAAAAAAGCAGGACAAATAGAGGAATCATTTCCTATCATGGTATATCCTGTGGTATTGAAGGGGTTTTTGCTGGAGCTTGGGCATTAGTTTGCTATGGTCATCTTCCATAGTCTGGTTTAAGGGTCGTTGACATTCTATCTAATATTGTTTCAAACTCAGTTTTCCACTAGGGGTGTTACAACCTGTTTACTTTTTGGTGGATGTTGGATTCCTGTCATTAGAGCCCTTGTCTCTAATGTCTTGTCTCAGGTATATGTGTAAGCTGTGGAAACACACCTGCAGGTCTCCTTTTATGCTCTCACCTGAGGCTATACTGAATTATTTCTGTAATGGTGTAGACATAAGTTTTAAAAACATACTTTCTCTGTTAAATGTTTTGTGAAATTTGTGTATTATTACAATTGGAACATAAGAGATCTAAATCAGACCATGATCTCAATGTTTTTGAACTTGCACATTTCATGGCACAAGTTTGCTGGAGTCTGCTAGACCCATGGAATCACTGCAAGCATGTCTTTGAATGTTTTTTTTTCGGTTAAGTTTTACATCTTAGTTTTCTCCTCTGTATATATGTACTGTGCTTTAGCATCAGTTTTGGAAAAGAAAATATACTCATTCCATTTTCCTGTTATAGCACCATTACCTTTGCATTAACAGTTATTTAAGGACTGTGTAACATTTCAATTATTACTGTCCTAAGCCATTCTAAATTTTGCCTAAGTATGTTTATACCATACAGATAGCCTTCATAGGCCAAGACAGTAAACATGGCACAAGTATTTTGGAATGTATAATTTGTTATATAGAAAACTTTTTGGAAAGGCATAAGAACAGATGTTTCCCAATCTGAAGTTTGCTGTTTTAATATTTTGGCATACTGTTCTTTATTACATTTTAAAAACATTTTATTGCTGAACCAGTATTATTTCAATTATAATCTCTTTGTTGTACAATGGCAAAATACTGTATAATTTCAAAGGTGTTTGTTTTTTTTTTCTAAGCAATTATATAAATGTTATTTTTGGAAACGTTTCCTTATCTTTTATTGCTACCAATTTTTTATTCTTTTTTTTTTTTTTTTTTGATGTTGACAGTACATCTTAATTTTTTGTTTTGATTTGATTGCCTTACTGGTTTCCTTCTCAGAATAACAACAATGACCATGCAGCTATGTCGGTAAGTAGATGCAAGATGAAGAAAAAGCATGTGAACTGAAAAAACTATGAACTGCCTGCAGGCTTATTGCTTCAATTTTTAATCATTTAATAAAAAGATATTTTTGTTTTGCTGATGTTTTGCTGTGTACCTTGTGTGATTGCATGCAGGAATCAGGTTAATGACTAACACAGGGCTTTCGTACACTGGAATGGCAGGAGCCCTAAAAGCCTTGCAGAAAGCAGGTGGGTGTGCATTGCATCCCAAATGAGATCATTCAGAGGAGGCTCTCAAGCCTTTCAAGAGTGAGGTCAGGTATCAAAATGCAGCGGTGAGGCATCCAGAATTGAGGTGGAGTGATATAACAGAATAAAGTATTAATGAAAGGTCCATCTTTTCTCTGCTACGTCTGTCTGGTATCTGGGGAGTGTGTTTGCCCAAATATGTGTATTTTTTAGAAGGTGATGGATTGCAATTCTTCCAAGCTCTGATTACTTTCAGGTCATGAATTTTTGTACAAGCGCTTTATTTTGATTTAGCGTAACATTTCTATTATAACAAAAATGTTGAAATTATTACTTAACTGATTTTCTGTGAACGTATAATTTTGGTTTATCATCTCCAGTTAATTGAATCTTATTACTGTATGCTGCTTAATTGAACAAATGTACACTGTGCCATTCACTAAGTGAACAAGCATATAATGCACTTACTGTACACAGTGTGGGGATTAATGCTATGAAAGATGTGAAATTTACAGTTAAAATGATCTTCTCAGGGAAAAGAATAATTAGAGTTTAATAATGATAATTATATATAATTTAATGTTAGTGACCAGAGTAAAAGCTTTAATACTCAGTATCTAACTGGTCCACAGATGTGTTCTTGTACTCAATAGAGCATAAGCTTCAAATACATGTGCAAGAGGTGGACAGATATGAAAGAGGCATTTTATTCTATTAGGTAAAGCCTTCAGTTTGTGTTGAAACAACTGTCAGTAATAACTTAACAATTTGGAATTAAAATAAAATATATCTGTTAAAAGGGGAAAAAATTGTAGAATCAATGTTGTTATTTAAGATTCTTTGCTCTATTTTTCAATTTTCAATAGTAATGTCAGAAAACTTCAGTTGTTGTATTTGTAGTGTAGATGAGATTTTGTATCAAGAGCCGCCAGACATCTAGACAATGTTGTTACAGAACAATACTCTTAGGATTAGGTGCCAAAAATAATTGGGGGAATCTCAATGTCTTGATTACCAGGGAAGCTGGAAGTGGATCTGAAGTAGTTTGTGTTTAAATGTGCAGAGAGTGTCTGCAAAGCTGAGTAGCATCCATTAAATAGTTAATTTTACTCCTGACTGCCAAGAAAATACATTGGACATATATTAAATTGTTAGGTTTGTTCTGTTTTGTTTTAATATGAGATGGTTTAAATGTTCAATTTTTTTATTTTTTTTATTTTTTTGATTATTGGTTTTTGTTTTTTGTTTTTTTTTAGGATTTTTAGTTTGCTACCTAAATTTACCCTGAAATTTGACAAAAGATAAAACTAAAGCTTGATTTGTGACTTAACCTACATGGACACATCTAAATAAAACACCTCATCTAAAGACTCAGCAGAAGAGTGTACTTTAAAGAAAGGTACTGGAAATAAAGGACATGTTTCCAACATGTAAAATCCTCATTGATGTTCTCAGTTCTTCTCTGCTTCCATTGGACTTGAAATTGATGATCTTGTTAAGAAGTGCCATCAGCTCCAGGATGGGCATGCCGTGTCATAGGGAGGGCAGGGCAGGGAAGCTGATGTTCTGCAGCTGGGAGTCACCTGGAAACGCTTTGTTTTTGAAGCAATGTCAGTGTTCTCCCTGTAAGAGTGACTTCCAGCTGTGGTTTTATTCTAGAATCTGATGGTGTTCATGTACTTACATCTTCATCTCTTCCTTTCACAGTCTGGAGAGCTTCTCTCTCCAGATAACTGAGAGGATAAGGGTTCCATACAAGAACTCCTTTAAAAATAGTTCCCCTGCCACCTTTCCAAGTGGGAAAAGTTTGTCTGTTTCATTGAAAGATGTTCCTCTACACATGTGCTTCACTAATGAAAAGAGAGATGAACAGAATGATTTTTTTCCTAACTTTACCCAACTGCTTTAGCAGATTATGGAAATTTCCAATTGCCTCCCCATCACTACAGTGTTACATTGCACTGTGTTAGATCACATGTAGTTCCAATCTGTAGGCAGAGGCCTTTTGAGAAGAGGAATAAAGAAGACAAAGCTTGCTACTTCAAAACTAGATCAACCAAGTAAAAAGCCAATGAACCTGAACTAGTAGAGTAGGAAGTAGTCCATAAAGTAGGAGTTTGGACTGAATAATGCTAGTTGTGTATTCCAGTGAAAATTTCTGTTAATGGAATACTCATGATGAACTATCGAGGTGACATGAGCACTGGGAACATTGACTGTTTTATTTAGAAATATTTCCTGTTACTGTTGGGGAGGCATCAGTATGCTGGTTGTATCATGACTGAGTGCTGCTAACATTCCGGGGGTGAATGGCACAGAGGATACATTGCTTTTGAAAGCTTGTAACTTCTGAGTCATGTAGCTTTTAAGGATTCTGATTTCTGAAGTCACAAGAATTTATTTTTTTGAGATTATAGTTGTTTTCAGTCTCTTTTATATAAACAGCCTGTTTTAGATTCATGCTGCAATGTATGGTGTCATTAGATACTTCTAATCAAAAAGAAAATCCAATTTTAATCATACAGCTGTTAACTTCATAAAGACAATTGAATGATAAAGCTTGTTGAGGACCTGCATTTTTTAAGTTCATATTTTGAACAGCTTAAGAGTAATCAAGCCTTTTATTTTTAGATTAGTTTGTTTGAAAACATAGAGGATGCCTATAAAGGTTTTTACAGTTTATGTGCTTTGTAAGTACTAAGTTAGTATTGGACATCCCTTTAGGAAAGAATAGCTAGTAAAAAGTTACAAATACAAATTGTTTTCAATTAGATGCTATTTTCAGTAGAATTTGGTACGGATACTTGAAGTAAAATTGAGTCCTGAAGTTCTATTAGTTTTTTTTATATGCTTGTTTCTTTATTGATAATTCAAAAGTTGGATGTTAGTCCTGCTTTAGTTTTTATAACTGATGAAATCCATATGTTTATGGGTTGGATTGTTGCTTCTTTTGTTTGTTTTTTTTTTATTATTTCAATTTTTTTTTTTTTTTTTTGCTGGACATGTCATACTGTGAAATTAATTCTTAATCTTAACTTCTTAGATTTAACAGATAAGTTTTGCTATTTCCTTTTGTGCTGAGGATGGTGGTTTGTGTTTTTTTATTGTTTCTGTGATTGACAGCAGAAGCCTAATTTCACAGCTTGCAGTAAGGGTAAAGGGGTGGTGGTTTTCTGCAGCTATATTCAAAAACTGTCAATCAAAAGCCTCCATAGGCTACTTAGAGAATGGGTTTTCTTACTGATTTCTCCAAATGCTGCTTCATGCTGTCTTTGATTGGCACAGCCTGGCAGGGAGGATGGATGAATCTGTCACTGGTCAGTTAATTGTGTTGCTGGTCTCAGCCTGACATCAGGTCTTTGACTCTTAAGTGGCTCAATGCAAAACAAATTAGAAGATTGTAGTCATATTTCTCTTTCTGTATGCTTTGACTTTGTTGAATGCAGTCCATAAATCATATTGACTGACACCATAGTGAATGATGAAAGGTGCTTTTGAGACACTAGCGTGGGTCTTAGAAAGCAGTGCTGCGGAGGTGCCATGCAAGGATGCATATGGCTGACCCTTTGGGAATTTCCTAGGAGCCAAATGTCTCTTCACTGCAATTGTTCTTAAGAGAAAAGCTTTTGGGTCCTATAAAAAGGATTTAATATGTCAGCAGATTCTCTTTATAAGCTCCTTTGAAATATAAGAAGTTTGTCTAAGGGTTTTCTTTTTTTGAAAATTGTATTTCAGCAAAATGTGAAGGCTGGCTCAAAAAAAAAAAAAAGAAAAAAAACGGTTGCCCTTAACACTGTTAGCAGGTGTTTTTGCTTATAGAATAGGGTCCTTGTTTCCTAAACTTTGCATTGGTTGAGTGGAAGAATAGGTTTTGTAGATAGCAGCAATTAACATAGGCATAGTGGAAATAATAGGAGGCAATACTGGAGCAAATGTGAGAAGGCTGCTGAATCTCCGCATGCTATTGAATGTTGATATTTCTTTGATACAAAAAGTTGGCACAGCCACCCACTCTCAAAAAAAAAAGAGAAAAAAAAAGTGTTTTAAAACTAAATGAAATTTATTTCACTGTGGAAAAGAAATATGTGATTTTTTTTTATGTTCACAAATCCTCAAATTTTCTCTTCAAAATGCATTATGAAAAAAAAAATAATTGATCAATTGGTGGATGATGGAAATTTGCAGAGGGATTTTAACTGGAACTTGTCTGTTGAACACAAATTTGGAATTCATTCTTTTCTGAATGTTGTACATTCAGAAATGTTGTACTGAATTTTGAGGAGGGTAACAATAAAGTTCGTATTTATCTGAGGTAAAATTCAGCATTTAGGTTGATGTGTCTAGCTTTCTCCAGATTACAAAAAATTGAGTAATTGTGTTAAGTATAAACTATGTGTGGTAATCTTCCATTACCTGCCATGTGAACAATAAGCCTGTAGTTCAAGTTGCATAGTTGGAAGTAGTTGAAATGTTAGGATGTTTCCATCTGCAAAGTCTTACAAGAAACATTAAATGTACATGTATTGATATTTATTTAAAGTCTAAGAGACTTTATCATGTCATTTTTGTATTGTAACCATTGTCTTGTGCTCCAGTACTATTGATATTTGCCAGATTGCAACAATTAACTACAGATGCTTATCAGAAAGATAAAATTCTGTTTTTGACTAATAATAATAGGAGGAATACACATTGTTTGCATATAAAATAAAGTAAATGTTAATTTTTTTCTGACAACCTATTAATCTGATTGAACTTTTATTACAGTATAGAGGCAGCATAAATAGGACATGGAGCTGATTTGATGGAGCAGTACATTAAATAGAGATGCACTAGATGTTCCATTAAATCAAAATGACATTTCCATTAAGTATTTGAAACCTACTACACAGTAATTAAATGAACTGTGGCCCATTGATTGCCCTCCTCACCTCTTTTTTTCTTCATTTTCTGTTTTTTTTCTGTCTTTTTTTTTTTTCCCCCATTCATATTGATATTGTTCTGCTTGGGGAATAGAGCCGCATGTCTCCCAGTGTAATTACCATTGGATTTGGGAGACTTTTAAGCATGCTGTTCTTGCATTGTTTCTTGCATTCCTTGTTGTCAGTTCATCTGTTTTAGTCAAAAATGTTATTTGCTTTTCTGAGGTGTTTGAACTGACATCTCATTTTAGATATAAAGCTCCTAGCAGTTCGAGGTATTATAAAGCTTTTTATTTTAAAGAGGTATTAGCAAAAGCCATTTAATGTGTGCATGAAAATTCAATAATATGTACAGTTCTTCCTGTTTAGGACGAAATCTTCAGATGCTAGAGTAGAACTTCACAAACTTCTTGAACAGTGAACTGCTGTCAGTCCTTAGCACTTCTCATGGCTTATGTGTGTTTCTGTGAGGCGACAGTGAATTGACCATCCTGATCTTGCACAAAGCAGTTGGGGAACCATTGCTTTAGAGAATAGTTGTCATCACTTTACTGTTGGGTAGCAGTAAAATGGCAGTGGTTTATGTCCCCGTAGGTGGAGTACATATTTATGATTTCTTCCATGTAAGCATGTAAATAGTTACCTTTGTTTCAGTGCACATTGTAAACATTTGCATTAACTGAAAAGCATGGTGTAAGCACATAAAACCATAGTTTATTATAATTCCATTTGCAAACCAAGATCTCTGTGCTTTTGAAGTTTGCAGTGCTATGAATAGAATGTTGGCATCTGATTGAGTATCTGCTCTTAATTGGTTTTTCTTCTATAGCAGAATTTCCATATTTTTTATAATTTTATGTACTAAAATGTTAATAATTTGTAAAATTAACTTCTGATTTTTGTGATTTGTTTTATTGTTCTCTGGTCTGGAAATGATTTGTCTCAATTACTCATAAGTTGTGAAGAGAAATGTTACTAACTAGCCTATGATTGAAAAATTATTTCTATTCTGTACAGCAGAGGGCTGCGTTTCATTTTGTACATGGTTGATTACTGACAGCACTGATTTATTAAGCACCCAAAAAGATGATAGATATCATCTATCATCTAATATAGATATTTCAATAATTCATCAACCATCTTTGAGATGAAGTTCAGGCAACTAAATTGTCCATGATTAGAGTAAGCTGCTATGAGAAATGCCCCAATTGAAATCAATGGTTTTGGTTAATATCTCTTTTTTTTTTTTTTTTTTTAAATGGCTATTGTTAAAAATATGTAGCAGGTTGGTATACTTTTTTGCTTTCATTCTATCTGAGTGAAAAAAAAAAAAAAAATTCATACTCATGCATCCACAGCTTATATTGTTATTATGCTCTTCTTTATTTGGAAATGTCCTTGTATCCTTGAAGGCTGTTGGATTTCTGGAAGACGTATCAATAATTGTTTGACATCCATTTAATTTAGTTTCCTAATTGATTTAATAGAAACAAAGCTAACAGGCCAGAGAAACAGCCAAAACTGTGATCATTCTTCTTCTAATCTAAGTCCTGCATCATTAAGACTTTGAGCATATAATAAAATCAAACCAGATAAGCTGTTCCTTAGTAATATATCATTTGTTTCTATCTAAAAATGTGTTGCTCTTTCTATTAGGGAAAAGTGGCCCAGACAGCTTGCATGTCAGCCTGCCAGCATCTTTCAACATCTCTAATGCAGATGCTACTGGACACTGAATTAAAACAAATAAGCATGGGAGCAATTCAGCAGTTTAATTTAGATGTGATACAGTGTGAATGTAAGTAGATGTTCTGGTATTCTTACCTATGTCTGTCTTAAAATTACAAAAGAAAGTATTTAATGTTAACCATATAGTCATCTTTTTCTATAATCTACTAAAGTTTTGCCAGTTTGTTGTTGCTGTTTTTAATATGATTTAGTTACAATTTCCTTTAAAAGTACTTACAAGTAAGTAGGCTAACAATTTTGGGAAAAAAATTAAGATTTTTTTTTTTAAACTTTAGTATCTGATTGAAGTATACAACCTTTGCTACTTCTAATGAAATCATGGTCACTACATCCAGTAAAAAGATGACTATGGTCTAGCACAGAATTGACCAGAAATACTACATAAATATTATGATTGTAAAGTTAGGCACAAAAACGTCACATGTCTGTGAAATTTTAATTTTCCCACTTGAGATGATTTATTACAGTATTTATTACAATACAAATTTTAATTGTGCTGTTACAAACAGTTTTCTCCTTCCTAGAACCAATGCTTGCTCACTGTGCAGTGGTAGTGCTCATTTAGTAGACATCAACTCACTATTCAAAATATAGTATCAGAATTATTTAATAAAACTGGTTGAATCTAGCACCGATGACGGGATTAATTTCCCCATGTTCTACATGGAATTCACAACTGTAAGATGAGCTTTTACTCTGTATTAAGAAAGTAATTTCATAACGTTCTGATGTGAGTAGATTTTATGCCTATTTTCGCTGATGGCTGAGGTGCACTAAGAAGGCTCGCTAGGACTTCTTTAATGCATATCTTTAGTCTCTCATGCTCTGTTTGTTGTTGTTTTGTATTTTTTCCCCAAATTATCTTTCCTCTTATATGTTTGAGGCACAGATCTCAGTGATTTTAGCAACCTCTCTAGAATGTGGCAGTTCTGTGTATCTTCTTGTGTTTAGCTTGGGCACATGAAAAAGAAACCTGATGTCTGCTCAATTAACAGCCAGCTATGGGTAATTGGAAATTTGTTTTCAAGTAATTTAGTTAGAATCACAAAGGATTCTTGTGGGATTCCAGGGGCAAAGGTAATAGAAATTTTTGATGCCCACATGCACATCTTTCCACTTCCTACTCTATTTGTTACATTCCATTTAAAACTCTGCGGCAAGAAATGAAGGCACCTTTCTGACAGGCCCTTCGTATTGCAGACTTACGGCTTTTCAGTGCATGAGGTGAACTGACAGGATTATCAGGATCTGTTTGGAAAAAAAAATACAAGGGCTGCTCCGACAGTAATGCCTCAGATTTTATTCTGTTGGCCCACGACATCAGAGGTGAATATTGGTGGTATGGCAATAGAGATTAAACTTTCCCACTAGTATTCCTTTAAGTGTTGTGACAGATGGCAGCAGAGGGGCACTGATACCATGGTATCTGACATGGAAGTGCATATGAAGCAAAAGTGTGAAACTGAATTCCTCCATGCAGAAAAAATGGCACCCACTGATATTAGTCAATGCTTGCTGAATGTTTATGGAGTCCAAACAGTGGATGTGAGTGAGGTGGGGGTGGTGTATTTCAGCAGTGGCAATAGCAGTGTGAAATACAAGCCATGCTCCGGATGGCCATGCAGATGTTTACAAGCATGGCATGCAGGCTCTTGTTCACAGCTGGTGAAAATGCATAACTAATGATGGTAACTATGTTGAAAAACAGTGTTTTGTAGCAAAGTATTTACCCATTTTGTACTCTTTGTATCTGTTGTAGTTTCTAAATAAGAGGCATTACTTTCGGAACAACCGATAATATTTGCGATCATGACGTTAAGGTTTGTCCTAGGATGTGATTGCACCAGTTGGCCGCAGATGATGTTTTGATGTTTGATTCTTAGTGCATTTGATAATGCAAATGTAAGTGTTCTTTTCTAGTAGATGGGTAGGGCTGTGTGCATGTGCATTCATCTGCATTCCCAATTTTAAAAAAAGATTGTGGCTGTGAAAGCAAACTGCATAATATTCATAGTGCTGACACTGAATAGTTCACCTAGACAGGCTGAACTGGTGCATCCACTACGCAGTCATTTGCCTTCTGGACAAACAGCATAATAGCAGAGAGTGCTTGCCCTCTGCCTTGTTATTCTGTTTCTAATGTCTGAAATATGTACAACTGCAAATAGATTAAACTGTAATTGTTTCTTTTTACAATGCTTTTAAAGCATAGTAGAAAAGGAAAATGGTTTCACACAGAAACCCTTTGGGATGCTTGAAGATAACTGTGGCAGCTTGGCCAAATAATACTCTGCAGTAAATGATGTCTTACCTTCTGATTCTATGATTCTGTGGAATAAGGGATTGGCACTGGGTGTTGTTCAGAGACTGCTTTGCTGTTGCAGTTTCATTCATAAGGTCCATCACAGGCACATTCCAGGCCTCACTGTGATGCCTGTGATTTATGTTCTTGTTCATCACTCTCTCCCAGCTTTATTCTTTGACACTTTGAGATTAATGGGTACAACAGAGACATTTCAATTAGTGCTTAGTGTGTGCAAATAATTCACAAATATCAGGTAGTTTTCTACTGTATTGTATACATGGATTTGACATTTTAGTTATAGGCAAGGCAGAGTATACTGAGATGCATTCTGAATTAAGAATTCATGTGAATATAGAAAGTTCTGAATATTTGAAGATGCATTTTTAATACATTCTTGACAATGTTCTAGATATTTGTTTTGATCTTTAAGATTGCATTCTTATTATTTCTAGTATGAAATGGGGGAGATCTAGATAAATGCAGGAAAATGTGATTACTAGTCAGAAAAGGCAATCGGCAGTCTGATAACCAACGCAACTATCTGTTCATAAGCTCTGAAGTCAGTAAATCTTAAAATTCATAAGAATCGTAGTAACCAGGTAAAATGATAATTGGACTTCCAGGAAATTAAGGTGGAAGAGAAGGAGTTTATCTTGTGGTGATCACTGGGATTTCATTATTCTGCACTTCATTTCTATGAAAAGTACCTGAATTTGAGAGGCAGAGCAGAAAATCTGAAAGTATCTTCATGATGCTTTTGCATAACAGTAGTATCAGATGGTCTTCTTGGTTGATTTAAAAATAGTATTGATCGTCTTGCGCTGTTCTTCAGTTTTGCATATTCCTTCCAAACGTTACAAAAGCTAAAAGTTTGATTTCAGAATATCTTGTTCTAATTGAAGTATTTTCCACGCTCTCTACATATTTATGAACTGGAACAGTGTTTTACTTTTGTTTTTCATGTCATTCTTTCTTAATAATGATCTTCCATTAGGATAATTAATTTCTTACAACAGTGTTCAGAAAAATATGTGTATGTATTAGTTTCCATTGAAGATAACCCAGTGAACATGCCTTTGCCTGTACATTGCACTTCAGTGTGCAGAGGAAGAAAATGGGTTGGGAAGGAGAGGCATTTGCTATTTCTTTGGAATTCAGATATGTGTTGGTGTATCTCACTTCATGAGAAGCAAGGTGTAAATAATAGCACAAGAGCTTTCTAGACACAGAGATGACTTTGAGAACGTGTGCTGTTTGTGTTAAGGAATCAAAAATCTACAACAATCCAAAAGCCTTTGAACAGTGGTATTTACGAAATGCGGGGATATAGAAGTATCTTTCTGATTGTCAAAGACATATGTTGGTAAAATACTGTATGCAATTTAATATAGATTTTTAAAAGATGAAAATTTTATGTAGAATGTTGTATTACAAAGTGATTGTATATATTTCTCTGACTCAGACAAAATGCTTCACAGCTGTATTATTACCCAGTCATTTTGCTGAAGGGATCCAAACATACAAAAATATGTTGGCTTCTTCTCCACACAGATAGTTTTTACACTGTGTTTTCTGCTTTCACAGAAATAAAGACATGTTTTTTGATCCAGTTGGTACATGCTCAGGGACATGATTTAGTGGGGGGTTGTCGGGGTAGTATGGTTAGGTTGGGGTTGGACTTGATGATCTTTAAGATCTTTTCCAACCTGAGCAATTCTGATCCTGTGATTCTATAAATACAAGTGTAGATAACTTCCTTTTGCTTTAAAGTTCACACTGCAATTTAAGTGAACATAATTTGCTTTAATTTACCAGATCTAGATACCTTAAGTAGGACTGTTCAGAAATTCTAATTGTTGGAAAATTTATTAGTAGCTTTTGTAATACTTGTGTGCGTTTTAATATAGTTGAAGTCTATAGTTGAAGAGAAAGGATCAATTAGCAGGAGGGACAATTGAGTGGGCTTCCTTTTTCATCCAGCCATGAGTCTATGCAATGATGGGAAGGTTTTTAACTTTGACTGTCAGCGAGGGTGAAAGAAATTCTGGGACAGCATCAATTAGCAGACAATTAGTGCAAGGCAGGTTGCAATATACCTTCCAACCAGTGCACTGTATTGAGAGTTGCGGTGTCCAAGAGCAAGTGGGATTCTTGACCCATGCGCTCTCTATTGACCATACATAGAGGTGATCTCCAGGTGAGTATGCCAGAAACTGAGGAACTCAAATCCTGTTTTCTCTTGAAAAAACATAGTTCTCTCCTCCAGAGGCCCCTCACTTTACCTGCTTGTCTTCCATATACAAGGCCAGGTCAACTAGGCTCACTTGAGACCATCCTTCATCTGCTGGCCACATATGGCAGCAGAGGAGCAGGAGAAGCAGTGATGCCTGGCAGTGCTGGGGGAGGGCTGGGGCTTGGCAGCTGGTGGCCCTCTCAGTGTGGCTCTCCTCAGCCTGTTTGAACAGCTGGAGCATCCAGCAGGGCTGCAAAGTGGCCAAAGACTGCTCCAGTATTTGCCCATTCTCTGCTCTTCATTTAAAAGTATAGTTGCAGCTCTGCCTTTTACTTGAAAATTGATACTATGACATGAGGAAAGCTCTAATTCAGCTTTTGATCCAAAGTCTGGCCCTGATTTTAATTTCTGTAATTGAGCTGCAAACTGTCAGAAAGTAAGATAAGTACTGAATTCCCAGACCAGCAGAGCATACATGAATGATAACCAAAGGACTGTGTTTTGAGAGAATACAATGAAGGGACCTGTTAATAAATCCAGAAGTGCATAGAAATTCATTACTACTCGCAGATGTCTTCAATTCTATTTTAGCAGACACAAACTTTCTCGTAAGATATCCATCATATATATATATATATATGTATATACATATATCATCATATATATATACATATATATATATCAGTTCACATATAGCCTGTATACAAAATGTAATGAGAAGAGCAAATGAAATGCTTAAAATAGAGTAAAGCCATCTTTGCAACATTTAAGTTTACCATACTTGTGTACCTGTTAACTCATAGCCCATTTTGTATTGTTAAATCTTTTTTTTTCTTTTTTTTTTCCCATTGGATTCTGCCTCCTATAAATTCCAAACTGGCTGTTACAAGGACTGTATTTCTGTGCTTAACAGTGAGGAGCTTGGGTGTGCTGTGACCACACATTTTACCACATATCCAGCCTTATATACTCAGAAAAGGACAACATGATGTTAACAAAGCGCAAGGAAAATGGTTATAGCAATATCTTTGTGAAGAGCAGATTCATCTAATGCATATATTCAGCTTATTTTTCTGAAAGCATTGAAGTTTCTAATTCAAACTGCCAAGCAGTTATTTGTTTGCCCTTGTATTCAGTAGTCTTGATGGTGATCTTTGCATTTTCACTCTCAGATATTGTAAAATTCCTGAATGTCTTTATGCATGCTAAGGTAAACAAACAAGTAGCCCCCTACCCCTCCAAATCCTCTTTAAGATTAACATGAATGTAGGGGGTAAATATTTTTAAAGATCTATATATGACAATGTTTCATTACTATCTGGAAAAGGACCCTTAGGACAAAGACATTAAGAATGTTAATCCTGTTCTTATAATATCTTCCTAAAATGCTGTGCAGTAGAAAATATTTAATTAGCTTTGTAAAATTGTTAGCAAAACTTGAAAGCCCTGAGCTGAGGGAGTGGGACTGTCTGACTGTTACCATAAGTAGATTATCTTTTTGCCCTTTGAACTCATGAAATTTTAATAATGAAGAAAATTCTGCTGTAGTCACCTGTCAAAAATGACCCAAATATAAGAATAAATATTGTTGTTATCATGAATGCCCCCAGTGTCATAAATAAGTTTATAACAAAAAATTGTAATTAAAGAGAATGGAGCATAGACAGTAGTTTAGTTTGAGGCCTTTCATGCTTGCTCTGTAGCTACCTGAGTAGTAGGTGCTTTCTAGTGAAAAAAATATTGCATTATTAAATATATTAGGGTAAATTCCCAACTATGTTAGCTGCATGAGCAGTATCCAGTTTGTTGATTGCTTAAGACAATAAGCATAAGAAAAATTCTCTTCAACTCTTTTGAAGTAGAATGTCTTACGTGAGTGGATGTATAAGGCAGTGGGTGTTTCTGTGAATGTCCCTTATGAATGTGTGACTGGGATAAGAACATGAGAACTACCAACTGAGTGAGGCTAAGGCTCCCTTTAACCAAGCATCCTGTCCCTAGCAATGATCAGTGACAGTATTTAGAGAAGATCATAAAACACCAGCTGTTTATTGAGTGGCCCCTCCTTTTGCAGATCCATCTTCCAGCAGTACATAGGGATTTAATGAACAGTGTATTCAGACTATTCTGTTTAATTGTTGTGGAACGGCCTGTATTACAAATATACATTTTTTACATTTATACTTGTTTCTCATTTGTATTTCTGTTACGCACAACCTGTCTTGAGAATGAGTCCCATAATGTACTGTGTTCTATGAAAAAGTATTTTGATTTGTAACATTCTCTCCATTTATTTCATTGTCTATTATTTCTTGTGTTAAGAGAAGCAGTAAGTCAGTGATAGTTTCCTTTTCATCTTTTTGCACACAGTTAATGACTTCCTTGACTTTGGTTATTAGTCTACTGAAGTACTGCTGTCTGAAGGGCTGGATGGAGTTCATGAGCAGGCCTTCTGATCATATATAAGACTACTGATTACATAGCACGTGCCATATTGTGCCTGATCTCCAACTTTTTAAATGTTACCATCATACAGCTTTTTACTTCTTTACGTTTAAGAGAAGGCAGTGCCTGGACATGGATACTTTTCAATATGTCGGCTATAAAATTTCATCCCATCAGTGCTTCTTTTGAGTACATCCTGAAGCCACCTGAAATGTCAGGACATTTTGCTGAGCTTGTGTTCATGTGATTTTCACGGAAGGAAGTGGGAAACTGCTGAAGTCTTAATTTGATAGCTCTCTGTGACATGAACAAAGGAGGGGGGCATGATGGAAAGCTTTGTTGTTTTCTCTTTCCTGAAAGCATTGAACTTCTTTACAGTGCATCAATGCTTTCTGATATTTCTTGATTATTAGTTTAGCTATGATGTACTACTTTGGGGATTTGTAGTTTTAATGAATTTCTAATTTTACTATTTTCACTTAATAATAACAGAAATCTGTGATGTTACCCTTTTATAGATTATTGACTTTTCTTTAATTGCCTTCAAATTGCATATGAAAATAAAATAAATAATAAAATCATTAATTTTTAGGTTTGAAAATCTTTGAGGTTTCCTAACTTAAATAAATAGCTGGTTTGTTTCATACGTATGTGTTATTTTTTGTACTTAGCTGATAGCTTTACCTTCCAATTTTGTCAGTCTGTTTTTGGGTTCAAGAAGAGCAGAAGTTCATTGTCATGAACAGACATTTCAGTTCTGTTCTGACTGTGGCACTTAGAGCTTTCCACCTGTCGTCCACACATTTAACAAGCTCTCACCTTATTATCTTTCATTGCTGTTTGGATAGAGGTGGTGTTTTATAGAGCAGATGCTGTAACAAAAGCAGATGTTTGAAAATATGTTGACAGCCATGGAATTGGTGTTATTTCAAAATATCTCAGTAATCACTCACCTCAGGCTGAAAATGTGAAGTTGTTGGCTTTAATGTTTGTAAGATTGTTGCTGGTTTAGAATTATAACCTAAATGTCTTCCTAAAGATATTGTTCTTGGAACGCTTTGTTTGTTGGTTCTTTTGTTTTTAATTAGGGTGGGTTAAATAGTTGTAATGTGTTTGCATCAAACTGATTTCATTTTAATGCTAGCTATCATTTATAATGCATAGTGCTAATTTTTATGTTAGATTATAAAAAATATACATCCATAATTTTGATCTTTTTCTTGCAGTGTTTGCTAGTTCTGAGCCTGTGCCAGGATTCCAGGGAGACACCCTGCAGTTAGCTTTCATCGACCTCAGACAAGTAAGACACTAGTTGTTGTTTTTTATCCTACTAATTTCCCCTTTTGACCAATGCTGGAGTTATTGAATTTGAGAACCTTTCATGTTTTAGCATTCCCATGTAATTGGTTTTGAAAAGCAGTTACTAGTGGCACTACTCCCTGTTACTTAGTATAAAACTATTTTTTCAAGGTGGTGTTGGGGGGCACCGTTGTACTGGTGGTATTATTACATGGATGTAACATTGAATTTTGGTCCTGACTGTTTTGTAAAGATCCTGCAATACTTTTTTTTTTTTTTTTTTTTTTTTTTTTTTGAAAGAGTACACGTTACCCTGGTGTGCTGTTACTATTGTTTCATTCTGAGCAATTGTTCCTTTCTAGGGAATGACTCCCTGGAGAGTAGAATCAAGCATAGTATTAATGTTTCCTTTACTTAGTACATATTCTTTTAAACAGTTAGAAAGTCACTTTATTCCAGCCAGCTGATCTTTATTCTATACCAAAATTAAGTTAAAGTGCCTTGCTATTGAAAACACTTTTTCTCAGTTCTTGTCTAAAGGAAGGATGTTTTCCAGACTAAAGTTAACTTATCTTAATTTCATGTAGTCATTTCTATTCCCTGCTCTCTGAATTCTGATAATATATCCAACCATAGTAATTCATTTTCATAAACCTTTCACACTTGAAGTAAATTTTAAAGAATTTGTTTCACAAAATTTCAAGTACAAAGTGTTATTTAAATAGTGAAATGGAACATTAGCTGCGCAAGGAGGCTCTTTAGCTTTCTGCAGATGCTGATAAGATTTTTCAGCACCATTATGTGTCTGTCATAGTCATCAGAAAAGAGTAGAAATGCAAAATTATCTATGTAGTAAGAACATGTTTGCTTTTAATAGTTTGGTAGTTTCTTTTTCACAGTAAGATAATAGAAAGGCATTTCAGAAGGGAAAGTTCCCTTGGCAACAGTGTTCCGATTTCTCCTGATAATTGGAAAGGACTAAGTATATTTTTAAATGAGAAAGTTTAAAGCTTGATTTGCCCATTATATTCTTAGCAGTACATAACATAATGAGCAATATCTACAACGGGATAAGCCTAGCCTGTCTGAAAAGAATGTAGGATCATGGCCATAAGATTCATTAATGAGATACCTAAATACTAGGAGCACCAGACTTCAACATATTTGATAGTTTAAGTCTGGCAAAGTACAAATCTTGCCTTGACTAATGACCTTCCTCTTTTGGTTTCTCTTTTATTCTCCTTTTATTATCAGTGTTAGAACTGACTAAACATATTCCAATTTGTACAAAGACAATTTACTTAAAGGGAAAGAATGTTGAGAGATTTTTGGCATCATTTCTTTCATCTGCCAGAGCATTATAAATCTTTGTGGAGCCTATGTTTGTTCCAAGGGAAAATGTGATTTCCAGCTATGCAGAAGCATATGCAGCTATGCAGGGTATGCACGTACTTGCTATGGGAAATAAATAATATTCTGTATGTATTAAGTACCAGCTGTTGAGCATATCATGTAAATAGGGATTATATTGCCTGTGATAGCAGTCAGTTTATTTTAGCAATTTACATTTAGAATTCTCTTGATGCAAATAACATTTTGTAGAGAACACTCTATATCCCATGGATATAGTATTGATTTTGAAAGCTTTATAAACAGCAGAAGTGTAGGTTGCAATCTAAGCACGTACATATAAACAGGTCTGGTATATTTGTTTTGTTTTGTTTTTACCATATCATTGCATGTTTTACCAAAAGTGGTTAGATACTGCAAGACCACATTAAAAATAACACTTAGCATTTCATAAGCATTTGCAGTGTTTTCCATCTCTTTCTTATTTGTGATCCATTTCTATCTTAATAGAGTGGATGACAGTTCTTTTCAAGAATACTTAGAAAAGCAACAGAGCCTTTTTCAGAAAGTTCTTATAAAAGGTCATGCTTCTGTTTTTTAGTTTGAATTTGATACTTCTTCATGAATTGCAGGATATGAAAGATAAGGAAGTAGGTCCAGTGGTCAGGTTTTACCTGCCCACCCGGACTGTGCCCTGAGGTCAAACTCCTGATATTGGCTGTTTGGTACAGAGGAGCTGATGACAGGTAGGGGCTGATACAAGGGGGAAAGCTTGAACCGTATCAAAGCTAAAAGGCAAGAGATTTGGGACTCAGTGAGAGACTGTAACTAAAAGATGGATCAGCAGGATTGCCCTCTTCTTAAAAAGCAGCTGACCTGCAAGGGAAAAGACTTTATCGTCCTGCCAATCACATGCTTGCTAATGGAAGCCAGTTATCTCAACAACAGCTTACTCTCTCTGTGTTGTACTAAGACAATGTGTAAGATTAATGAGGATTGGGCAGTAGGATATTGTAGCACATTTTCCTAAAGAGGTAAAGCGACTTACGAGGAACAAGCTTGGAAGAAAGAGAGGGAAGAGCTACATTTGAATGATTACTGCAGGGAGAGAAGCAGATTTGAAAAGAATTGCCATTAGAATTTTCATCCTAACAGTTCCTGAAGGCAATGTATGAACAGTACGTTGTTCCCTGCAAGGCTTCCTTCCTTCTTCCCACAAATGCAAAAGAGCAAACAGAAAGTTGACATGAGAGAGTTGCTTCTGAAAAAACAAAAAACACAGTATTTGCAGGAAGTTGCAAGAAGCTGAGAATAGCAATGGGGCAGGCACTTCCCAGCGTCCTCTCTGAGCAGCTATTTCTTCTTATACTGTCTCCTCTTACACTTCCGTAAATACTTAATGTGTTCCTTAAAGAAGCTTACTAATCTGGAGAAATCCTGGTCAATAAAGATTTTTGTTCTCTTCCCATAACTTCAGTATCCCGGCATCCTACAGAGATGACTTATCCCATGCAGTTGGCTAATCACAAAAGGTGCATTTGTTCGCCATTCTATTTTCTTCTGCTTGGAGGAAGACTTTTGCGTGCATAGACTTCTTTCTAATTTAAATGTTTTGGTTGTATTCTGCTATTTATTTTTGGCAGACAAAACAGAAACCTTTTGGAGCAGGGCACAGTTTCTGAGGAATTTAAGAACTTATATGTCACATGATGTAATCCAGAAAAATTAATCCAGGATAGTTTCACAT
Source organism: Centrocercus urophasianus (assembly GCF_019232065.1). Classification (NCBI taxonomy): domain Eukaryota; kingdom Metazoa; phylum Chordata; class Aves; order Galliformes; family Phasianidae; genus Centrocercus; species Centrocercus urophasianus. The sequence continues at coordinate 14,774,661 of NW_024884722.1, forward strand.
TCAGACAATCCGCTTTGTGCAAGTGATTGACGTAAGATGGAATAGTCCATTATATTTGCTTTGTGTGGATGGATATGTCACAAGTGTAGCCAAAAACCTGCTTGGCTTTTGCATCACTGTAAGTCATTGCATGACAGCCTATGAATTATCCTCCAAAGGATGTATGTAACTATGTAATATCATCCCTGCGCTGATAAGAAGGTATTGTACTTCAGACCTGTTAACACGGGCAGTGGCTATAGAACCATAGAATAACATACAGAAACTTCTTAGAGAGCTACCTAAAGTTTACTGCAGAGAGAATACTAATATACAATCCCCTCTACTAATTAAGAATCCAATGACCATGATACAAAAACTTGAAGCTCCAGCTAATTTAGCAGCTACTAAAGCAGCAAGCAGCTGTTAAGAAAATTTATATACATAAACATTTCTGTCCACATTTACACATCTCTGTACAGCTGTAATTGTGTCATATGCTTTTTGTTTTGAGGTTTGACTTGAGGTCATACCTGGGTGCACTATTTCATCTCCCTTACTTAAAGCATTGAGGAGCAAGCCAGCTCATCAAGGCGATTATCAAAGTGGCATGTGACTCTTTAAAGAGAATGCTCTTTGGCATCTCATGAAGATGACCCAGCTCACCTGTGACCTGCACTGCTCTCTGAAGATAATCTCTTGCTACTGACTATATAGGGAGCCTAGGTAAATAGTGCACTGGCCCAAGATGAAGTGGAATGAACTTCGGGGATTTTACTACCATTTCAGATCCTAGGTCAATTGGAATTAACCTTTGAAAGTAAAAAAGTCTTAGTTCATCCTACCTGAATTAGTCTCTGCCTTCTCCATGAATTAGTTTTGTCCTAGTTATGCTCTGTTCTTTAGTGTCCAAAAATTAGCGTTACTGTTCTGGAATGTGAGGCAGCTGCTTCTTGGATGTCCTGCACATTTAAACACTGTGGGGAGAAGGCCTCAATATTAGAATGTGTGTGCTCCTCTTTGGAGAGCCCATGCAGTGTGCAGTGGACAATAATGATAACCTAGTAGTAACCTTACAGATCCGGTTGTATGTTGTATCAGTAGCTGTAATTTCCCAGGGCAAATTTCATGCTTCTTAACTACCTGAGAGGAAATAAATGCCTCTTCTTGAAATAAAATCATTGCCTGCACAGTTACAGCCTAAGCTGCCGATTTCATTTTATTTTTTTTTACCATGGACTTCACAAGTGATTTCTCGTGCTTCTCTCCAACGTGACCATTGCTTCAGTTTCAGACAGGTCTTCCTCTACTGATTCATGTCAGAGAAGTACTAGGCTAGTTTGATGACTGTGAAATTTTCTTGTTTCAGCAGGGGTGTGAAGATAACTGTGTTTTCTCTTGGCAATTTAGGAGGTGACATTAGTATTCTCTAGTTGCTGTCAGTGCTGTTCCTGCAACAAGAATAGCCATCTGAAATGAAGCAGAATCAGGTGTTGTAGGTAACCACCAGGTTAGGAATTTCCAAGTTAAGGAACCACCACAGGAGTCACCACCCATGCGGTAATGTAGTTTACAGTCCCTAAATTCCTCAGAGGTGATGAGGGAAGTATTTTTCAGCTGTATATGTTAACATTCTGATAATATTAGACACACATTAGATGTAAAATTGTAATGTGATCAATGCAGTTAATATACAGAATAATGTGCCGTGGAAACATTAGCAGATACATTTCTCGGACTTCTATATATGTGTGTGAATAAGCATGCATTTCCATAAGCATAAGTAATTTTCAATGCACAATACGCTTTTTCTTCTAAAAATTTATATCATATTTAACAGCATAGTGCATTTTCTTTTGTTTGCAAAGCATAATGGAAACTGGATTAATAGTTTCTTGGGCTGTTTGTCCAGTTACTTTGTAATGCATTTTCTGGTGTGCAAGAAATACTGCTAAACTTCTGAACAGTAGAGCTGCATGCAACAGATGTAAGTTTATTTCAAACTGAAAATTCTTATTAATAACCTTTCTTTTCTTCTGTTACCCAAATTTGCTTCTCATTCATCAGTGAGAGCTGTCCTGATAAACTCAGTAGTGACTCATGAGTAGAAAATGTGGAAGAGATTGCTGGACTTCAATCTCAGCCACTGGGTTGTCTGCCCTTCAGTAGATGTCAAAGAATAAGTTGCAGGCTGTTGCCAGAAGAATCTACCATTATTCTTTCAGGGCATGGGTTCTACAGGCATCCTGTTCCTGCAGATTGCCTTGGCTTTGAAATGAGTTAGCTACCCCTGGGCCCTGCTCCACAAGTCTTAACCAGAGAAACCATTAGGTTTTTCCAGGAGGGAGAAGTCACTAACTGTATGTGCAGGAATAAGACTTTAAAATCCTCATGGTTTAAAGATAAAAGTAAGCCTCTCTTTCATAAGACAGTGGTTTGAATTTTTAATTATCAGGTAGTATTGAATATTTCATCTTCCCCTTCCTGAGGGAAATTGTTGAGACTTTCATCTTCACAGAGGCTCTTTCACAATGCGTACTGATCCCTTTCTCCCCCCACCTTCACTCCCCAGCTTCTCTGAACAAGCAGAGGAGCATGTTACATCTGTAACATGAAGCCCAGCCTCAGGGTGCTATGTAATGGGATTTGCACTTCTCTAGTTTTCAGTGCAATGCTGCTTATTCAGCTAAAGAAAGGAGCTCAAGTTTCAGACAGCAACAAAACAGGAGCTGCACCTCTCCGGATTTCAGACCCTCACTTTGCTGGAGAAGGAAGCAAGTCTTCTTGGCCTTCTTCTCCATTAATTGGATCCCTACTAAAGCAAGAAAGAGGACTTTAGTCCACACATTGAACAGTGCAGAGACACTGTATGGCTCAATTTTTCATCTAATTGTGTCATACTTGGGTAACGTGCATATACATACTTGTGTTCCAAATAACACAGTTATGAATATGACTGTGTGATAAATATGTTATCCAGCTTGCGAGAGAATACACAGTGCATTTTCTGAGTACTGTAGTCTTACAATTAAATGAGAATTATTCTGACAAACATAAGAATTTGTATGCATTTATATTTCCCAAAGGAAACTCCTGCTTTTGAATTTTTGCCTAGGCTCTGCAAAGCCTGTAGGTAATCACAGTAGGGCAAATTGTGTGTGTAGATATCTTTGAGGAAGATCTCAATCAGTGCTCTGTACACAAAAGGCAGCTCATTACTGGGATGGGATTTATACTTGCCAGCTGGTAAGAATTAGGAAGCTTTGGAAACAAATGCACAGAAATTAGCAGTGGGGAGGGTCAACACCAAGCACAGCTTTAGATACACTATCTTGATAAGAATTTGGATAATCAAAGCATGATGGCAAGTCAGTCATTTCCTGGCAGTAGGTATTCCTGCCCCATTGCTGTCAGGAGCTAAAGGCACACGTGCCAGTTATTACATCTGTGTTCTTTGGGACACTAAATTGTTCATCAAATCCATTGCAAAATGGTCTGTATCCAGTTCAGCTTCTGAATGCCCCTATTTAATCAGAGGAGTGCAAATAACACACTGATACTGCACCAGGTTTTGCTAGATCCTGGCTTACTGGCATGAGGAGCATACCTGAAAATAGATTTTAAAATCTCAATGTATGAATTCTACTACTTCTCTTCAGGAGACCTATCAATAGCTTACCTTACTAAAACAATGTACAAGTGGCTGTTTAGCTACAAGATACACTACTCCATCTCTGTCAAAAAGCAGAGAATTTCTCCAGAAAAAAAGTGCAAAGAATATGCACTAAAGACTATGTACTGAAGTCTGCAATGCATAAAATAAATGGCATCTCCTAACTGACAGTAAAGAGTGCTCTAGGTATCTGTAACTGTGTAAGTTATCAAAAATAAAAAATATTCCTTCTTGTTCCTTTGGCCTAGTTCATTTAAGGGACACAGTTTCTCTAAGTTGTCCACTTACAAAACCAGATATATGCACAGGTTAGATGAGCTGCCAAGAAATCATTTAGAAAATGTTAGAATTCATGAAGCTTGATGTTGAGACCAGGAGATACTATGTTTGCAGCAGATAGTATGTTAAGCAAGGCTTAAGGTTGCTGTAGTTAGTCGAATGTACAGTTTTTAGAGCTGAGATAGCAAAGGGTTTTGTTGATCTTTTTGCCACGTGCAGGTGGAACACTTGATTTTTCATAAGCAGTGCAGCGGAGTTCCAGCTTGTAAATACTGCCATCACATAAATTAATAAAAACTTCACTGGAGCAGTTAATCAAGGCAGATATCAAAAGTTCCTTGTCAAGACTCTTTAGATGGATATATCTGAGTCCCTGTCTGATAAGTACCAGCTGTCAGAATTAATCATCTTTCAGAATCAATAATACTTTCACAAGACAATGTTTGGAAGGAATCAATCCATTCAAAACCTACAGAGCTGTTATTATTATACTCCATATCTCTGGAGAACTTTTGGTTCAAGAAAGTTCATCCCTTAGTTGCAGATGAATTCTCTCTGAGATTATGGTATAAATGGCACTATAGCTGTATCCTCAGAAGTTGAAGTGCGTATACCAGTTATGCCTTGTCTGTAATACCAGAACCAAAAAGCCACTGTTTTCTCAAATGAAATATTAGATTTCTTCAATAACTTTCATGCTATGTCTCTGGGAAACTACTTATGGAGTAGTCAAGTTTTAGTCTGCAGCATCTCCAAGGATGTTATGAGAGAAAGCAAAAAAATGAACCTTATATGGAAAAGGTTTTCCATTGGAAAAAAGGTAGAAAAAAGATTTCCATTAGAAGTCTTTTCTGTTCTTTTGCACAAATACCTGTTAGTAGAAAGTTGTCACTGGGCTCACTTTCAGATAATTTCTCGATCTTTTACTTGAAATATAAAAAAAATGATCCATTTTGTCTATTGAATTTATTAACCCCTGCTTATCCTTTATTTGAGTCACTGATGTAGATTCCATGCAGTGGAAGCTATTTAGTGGAATGAAGCATTTCTCTGGCATTTTTTCCTGGCAGCTTTGCTCGCCAGCTCAAGCTTGCCTTTATCTTTGTCCTACCAGAAATGCTATAAATGCAAACTGAAGGCTTTACTTGTAGCAAGATTTGAATGCCTGACTTTCCTAGAGTCTGGGAATACATTATATCAAGCTGTTGTCCTTCTGCTGACAGCCAGTTGCTGCAGGATCTCTGCCATTGTGTCTGGGCCCTTCTATGGCTCTGAGCTGATGGATGGAGTTCAGTGTGGGAGCCCCCAGCTCCACAGGACTTCCTCTGAATCCTGTGGGTGGTATGTGGTTCCTATGACTAATGAATGAGCATTGTTAAATGAACAACACAAGAAAATTGTTGCTTTTCAGGTTACTTGTTATTTGTGTTCTTAGCATCTATGAGCCCTAGTCACCCATCAAGGAGCCGTGGAGCTGCTAGCTGCTTCAGTGTAATCAGTAATTTCTGCCTCAAAATTGTTCCAGCCTTAGCTAAGCAGGTAATATCCTCATTATTAGTAGTACATGCTGGGCTGCACTAATAGCCACCTAAACCTACAGCTTTACCCTCAGTTTTTAATTGCTTCAATCAGTATGTTTAGATTCCAACCCTTCTGTAAATTCCCTGTCCAGCACAGGCAAAAGGCAGAATAGAATATCCTGCCCTTCCCCCTCCCCCCCTTTTTTTTTGTTTCTCGTTTTGCAACAGATTCTTCTGTAAAATGAGAAAGATAATCCAGCTATTCTTTGAGAGTCACTACAGGGACAATTGAAAATTCTGTATAATCAAGAATTTATACAACAAGGAATCCAGGAAGCCAAGGAATTCTCTGCTTCAGAACAATAGCAATGAATGAAAGGAGGCAGGGAGGGTTTTTTTCTGTTTCTTTGTTTTATATGCCTTCACAATTCAAGGCTTACAAACCTTTACATAGATAGAGTGTTCATTTGGAATATACATTTCCATACATTCAGAAATGACTATATATTCATTTGGACCATAGTGTCTTAGAAAATAACTGTATCTTCAAAAGTGCCTTTACAATATAATATATCATACAACATAATACACTATGCAATATAATATATATTTCACCTCAATAATAACTATAAAAACTCTCGGAGAGGATTTACCCCCCATGTATTATTGGTGAAAGAACAGCACAATTAGAGAACTCCACAATAATAGAGTGAAGATGGGGGGGGAGGGGAAGGGGAAGAATGAATAAGAACAGAAATGCAAAGAAATGGGAAAAAGGAAAGAATGGATTTTGGAAGATGAAAAGATGAAAAAAATGAAGATATAGCATGAAGGATGTAATGAAGAGAGAAAAAAAATGCTGTGCCTCCATAAAGGCACTTTATTGTTCTTATCCTTTTTTCTTTCTGTGTTTATCGTTTTTGTGCTTTATGCTGAGACCCATTAAGAACAGACATTTTTTTAAACAATGGAAGTTCAAAGAGGTGTTTTCACTCGAGGAAAGAAAGGACTTTCAGTGCACAGTTAACGATGTATAGAGTCCACATAGACATGAGCTTGCCTTATTACCTGGAGAATGCAAGCTTTCCTGGTTTCAACAACGTGACTCCAGGAATTGTTCCAGGAGCGCACACAATTAGCCCACACTCCTCCAGAGGGCACAGTGTAACATGATGCAGTTAAACCAGAAGACAGTTTTCATCTTTTGACCTTGTGTCAAACACGTCAATTGAGCAGTTTACCTGAGCTCTGTAAGAGCACATAGGCTACCAGATACTTTCCCATAGAGAGGAACACGCAGTAGACACACAAAAAAATGCTGGTTTAAAAACTGACACATTCTCTAGACAACAGGAAAAGTGCCAAACGTTTGCAAGTAGCATGTGCTGAACAATTCTGTGCATTCAGATTCTCCTTTCTTTTTGCCAGCCTAAATTTTAAACAAAAAAGCTTTGCTCTTGTTTAGTGTCTCTGAAGACAGTAAAAGCTGCTTATTCATTTTAAGCACTAAAGGATATTGAGTCTTGTGGAAGTATAGATTTCATCCTAAATTTGATAATGTCACTGAAATACGTATCCAAATGGTAGTTTAGAGAATGGTCATGAGTTCAGTGTAATGCATAAGTCTTGCATCTGTTGACACAGAGTATGGCTTAAAAAGTGAATTGTGAAGAGTAACCTTGACTAGTTCCTAGATGGAAATATGTAGGTAATGGGGAAAGGCTGCCTATCTGGTAGATTGAAAAGACACAGGTTGAAACCTCGAATGACAATGTAAAACAGTCTCTGTAAACTTAATTAAATAAAACCAATAATGTGATTTAAACTTCTTTGAGTTAAAATTACTTTAATAAGGGTGTTAATTACTGGAGGATTAACACTGCTTACATGTGATAATAGATGTGGTCAGTCAATAAAGGGTGAGAATAATGTTCATTTAAGAAGGAAAAGAATCTAGCACAGGATTACTCACCAGAAAGGGATAACATTTCAAAGTGGCAAATAAAATCGAGGGAAGAGCTTTTCAAATTGCAGGAGACATTTGAGGCTGAATTGTGCCATAACCCAACAAGGTTCTGTGTATATTGAGATCTATTGGAGCTAAGGAATGAAGAGTAATTGCTAAGAATTGTGTATTACATAGCTTGGATTTTTTTTCTCTCTCTTCCAGAGCAATTGTAAAAATAATTTTTCAGATGAGACATTTTAAGGAAATACTGTCACCTGAAAAGTGATGAGAAACAACATATTCTAAGGAAAAAGATTGACTTCTAGGAAGAATAATTTCTTGAAGGCATGTTTCTTAGAAAAGTATTGGAATATTGACATTGAGCAGGAAGGATTTTTCCTAAAACATTTGCGAACATAGCATCAGGAAAAGCAAGATCTTTCACAAATAGCCTACAAAAACAAAGTCTGGGTTATCCGGGTTTCTTGTTACTGCAGCTTACTAAGCTTAGAGACCTTTGCTAAACCAAATTATCTAGGCAAGAAAAGCAAAACAAAACAAACAAAGAACCCAACAAATACTGTGATTTTATATGGACTGCAGTGTTTGCTAAAATGCATTTAGAGCCATTTGACTGATATAAATGTGGAGGTAAACTTGTAGTAGCTGAAAAAGAAAGTGAAGGTTGTCTGTGAAAGAATAGGAAACTTCAGTGGTTTGGGCTTTGCTCTTAACTTGTCTGTATTTACATTCCTGAGCTACTGATTGTGAAATTCCTTGTCCAGTGGTTCCCAGGTCTAGTATAGCTTTCCCTCAGGGATGTAACTTCATCTGCTATGAAGGGTGGGTGTGCAGGCATACCCTGAATGCACTACTTTGGAAGAAATAATTATCTGTTTACAGTAAACTCATGGTGAGGACATCTATAAGTGTCTGTGCCTTACAGATTGCATTGGATTTTTTTTTTCTTTTTGATGCAAACAAACAAAAAAAGTTGCTGTTTTCTGGCCTCTGGTGTCTTAGATTTCAGATGTGGTTAAAACTTCTACTTGTGTTACTGCTGTACGTGTTTTTACAATTGCAACTATCATTGCTGTGCTAGATGTTCTTTAATATTGAGACGTAGACCCTATGTAACATGGATGTTGTGATCATGTTCTGAGGCACAGCCTTTGAAGGGGGACCAAGGGTAGAGCAAATACAGCCACACTAGAACATTACATCAACTCTGATGTAAAATACTGGAGTCTTTGATGGCTGCCTAACAGAGGATGGCAGAGGTGTCCTCTGTCAGTGCCCACTAGAGATGACTGAACTCTGTTGAAACCAAGTGCTGTGCAGTCAAGAGATACTATAAACTATGTATAGCCTCCTGTCAGGTTGAAAGCCTCAATATTCTCAACAGTGTAATTTCAGTATTTTCCTGAGATGCTATTTGATCTGGTGTTTTTGTCCACGACAAGGGATGACTTGAAAGCTGGGAAAAGGAAACATTCAGTCCTACCAGTCAATAGCTGGCTCTGAGGAGCTAGACTGGATGCTTCCTGGGTCTGTTTTGTGAGCTGCAGTTTCATACAAAGAGCTGAAGTTGCTCATCTTTGCAGGTCTGATGCCATGGAGCTGTGCCATACTTCCTTGTCTTCCTGTAGATATCCATTTGCATTCACAGGCTGTAGAAACTCCTTCCTTCAAAACTAAAAGTAATCAGATTGACATTTAAACTTGCAGCTGCAATTATGCTTGAGCAGAACGCTGCAGATGTTTAGTCCCAGAGTACAGCAGCTTGATGGTATAGATTAAATGTGCATGTACACAAGGGCAGTTTAGAATAGTTCTAAACAGCATTTGTCAAGTAATGACTTTTTGTAGCATAGTATATGTACTGAGCTTTGGTGAATAGTTACTCATGTGGATACTGCTGCATTGGAAATATGGCAGATGGGACAAGAGAGTTCAGTTCCAGAACACACCATGGCAGGTGTTCTATATTTAAATTTTATTGCAGTTACACAAAGTTTTGTGATTCTAGACGAGCACATGGTTGAAAACAAGACTGTTATAAGTCTCATGCTATTGGAAAAAACTGCTAATAAAGGATTTGTGTTTTTTAAACTGTGATGTAAAAATTACCTCAAGTTCATTGCGTTCCCGGTAAGTTTCAGTGTTTAAGTGTTACTAACACACCCGTATTTTAAAAAAGGAAGAAAAAAACAGGAGCAAAATGAAAACGACATCTGTAAAAGCAACTGTGATATATTAAGGACTTCTTGATTCTTACAGCTAAAATGATATTTTCAATACCTGTTCAGATCAGAAGCAGAAGCTCTGTTTTTGGGGCTGCACTTGTGACTCCCTGCGTGCCATTTGCCAGTGTGCCTCTGCGTCAGGAGCTCAAAAATAAAAAGCTGTTGACCAACCCAAACACTGCATAATGCACAGTGTTTAATCCACGCACATTCTGCCACTGACATAGATTATGCTTTGTCTGAAGGGACTGCGTGTACAGGCTGATGGGATGGACAGGAGCAATTTGGCCAGAGCTGTGCCCTCTGGAGCCTGACTGCCTGCCAGGCTTCTGCTTTTCAAACTCTGGCCTGTTTTGCTCTTTTGCTACTGGCCAGCTTACTCATTAATGATGAGGAGAAACAAGCTTTACAATAAACATTTGCACTGTAATCAAGCAAAGGTTCTTCGAGTATCTATTACTTTTTGTGATACTGTATGTTGCATAGGGCTTGGCTATTTGCCTCAATGACTACTTCAGTGACTTTCTTTGCAAGTTACAGCTTTGGCTCCTTGATGTCTTAATGAGATTTGTTAAAGCTATAGGACAGGAGTGGTTTTTTTGTTATAACAGCAACAAGCTTGCTTACGTGGCTTCAGCAGTGTATGCAGGCAAGCCTACATTCATTTCAGCGCCAAAAAATCCAGAATGCATTTGGCTTACATACATGACAAGACCAGGCATCTCAGAGTGTGCCTGAAGGTCCAGGTTTTAGGGAAGCCCTTGGGGAGAATTTAGGCTATAAAGGATATATTCAAAAACAGGAAACTTCTCTTTTTTCTTAGCATAACAACAATTCCCAGAGGTCCAGCTGTCATAGCCCCGGCGTTTACTTGTTACACACTTACAAATGTGTCAAAGATTGTACCCCAACAAATACAATTTTCACGTATAAATTTGAAACAGATGTAAGCGTTTAGATATAAAACTGCCTCATTCTTGTGAATGTTTAAGTGTACCCAGTTTAGGCACAATTTCCGAGTGCTTAGTGCTTAGAAAAAGAAAGACAGAGAAAGCAAGCGCGTTGAAACGCGGTGGGCTTAAAAACTGAAAGACACCGCCTTTCTAACACAAACTATCCTTCCTTTGAAAATCCGGGGCTCAGTTTTCAAAGCATCGCGTAGGAATTTAGCCTGCGACCCCCATTGACACTAATGGGAATTGCATAGTTAAGTCCCCATACCATCGCTTTGAAAATGCATTTGTTCTACCAATCCAGAAAAAGGGCAGCATGAACTATAGGGAGACATTCGCAGATCAAGAGATCAATTTACACTTTGAAATACAAGACCCGAGTGTGTTATTCCAGTTATGTGATCGGTAGGGGGGATTTTAAAATTCACCACGTTCACAAAATAAGTCACCAGGAGTAAATAAAACCAAATATTTTGGCAAGTGGCAGGCAGACTTGCTAACCAGACTAACAAGGTATTTGTCAGCAGTGAGGAGCACCGACTGATGGAGTGCTAATTGCGTTCGGTTGGTGCGCTGGTAGCCCACGGTTCGCAGGCGCTGCCTTTTCTCCTTGTTAGGCAGACTTAGATACCTGTATCTTAAATACTTCCGTTGTTCCTTTGCAAACGGGGAATGTTTAGCACGAACAAGGCTTGTCTTTGTGCCGCTCTGACTTCGGTCCTTTGCGTTTTAGTTCCAATCTAGTGTTTTCATGGACTGCAAGCTTTAATAAATGGAGATAGCATGTTGTGAACTAGTGGGCATGTTATCTTACTGTTCCTGCAGGGGTTTTGTTAATTCGTTGCAAATAAGTGTGTACCTGTGGAATGTATGTTCACGTGTGCTTGTCTTTCTAAAAAGAAAGCGACTTTGTTTCATAGTGATGTTACTGCAGTGAGTCCCAGCCGTAGCCCATGGCCCCCTTTTGCTGGGCAGAGTATAAATAAGGGTTTTAACAAAAGGAAGACAGTGTTGCCTCAGAGTTCACGAGCTGATGAGATTATAGCTCCACTGAAAGGTTAGCATTATGTCAGAAATTATGAAACAAGGACTCTGATTGGCATGCTTTCTCTTCAGTCAGCAAACTCATTTGCTCTTCTGAATAGAAGGTGTCTGTAGGTACATTGTGAGCTCCTGGCAGGGATTTTGAGGAGTGGGATGGTTGTGAATGGCTTCTGTGAGTTTACTGTCTCTAAAATGAAAAAGTCCCCTCCCAATTCCAGCACTACTAACAGTATTATTAATATACTTGCTATTATTTTATTTCAGTGACTTACTTAGCCAATGGTCACGAGGCTTTTTTTTTCTAGGTCAAAAGCTGTGCATCCTCTAGGAAAAATGTGTGATGTTATTTCAGTATTCTCTCTTAAAGAGGTTTGCCATAGCCTGCAGCTGCGTATGCTTGGCACCACTGCTTTCCCAGCAGAGCTCACCAGTGTTCGAACCTTTGGGATTTTTTTAATTAAAGAGGTCAAAATCCATTATATCTAAATTTCAAAGAATTTACCAATTAGTTGTAGTCTGCAATGCCCAGCAGGTGGCTTTTATGCTATTAAAGGGAGATTGTTTCCATCTCTGATCAAAGCAAAAACAAAACAAAGGAAAATATAGAATATTTTGCTGTACGCAGTGCAAACCTCAGGCAGTGTAAATTATAGGTGCAAACCGTACATTAGGAGACTGCTCAGTTGTACGACTTCAGCAAAAGCTCTCTATATTTTCACACCGATCCCCGTGTGGATTTTAACAGCACTGTCTAAATCTGTTCAGATCACCGATTAGCTGAGAAGATTAGACAGCTTGCTATTTCCTGAAGTTAAGTTTTTAGCATTTGCGTATTTAAAAGTAAAAGTAGAAATGCGCAATTAAGAAGATCAACGGATTTGATAGAAGTAAAATCAGAAAAAGCTGACGGTGCTGGAATGCCGCAGGATGCAGAAAGGTTCTAATTTGCACTTTTCAACGAATCCAAACTTCCCAGATTTTTACCTACTTAAAAGAATGTTTGTGACCTTTTGACCCTTTTGTTATCCCTTACTCAGAAAGGCCTTTATTCTGTAAGGCTTAGGTATAAAAAAATAAAAAGAGCGTTAATGGCATAACAGTCCTTTCTGATCACCCTGTGTAAGATGTTTATGCAAAGTGTCAATAGAAGCAATTGGCCTAACAGTGTGACAACCTGCTTTGCTTGGAAATGGGCTAATCTCCTGTTTGGGTTATCCAGAGGTCAGGTAAGGATTTCTTTTTTTGCACTCCCCATAGTGTGCGGGTGCATAACCTGAAAACACCATAGAGCAGAAATCAGGAGCAACTGAGCCCACGGATACCGCAAAGCTGTTAAAAAAAACAATCCTGCCCTTTTTGCTTTTCCTGAATTTTGTCCGGATCTGCTTTTGATTTTTCCCCCCTTTCCCGGAGAGTCTCAGTAGTATTGCTTCTACTTGAGCACGTATGATGGCCTTTTACAATATCAGCTTCCACTGCGTTGCTTCACCCTTGCTTTTTTCATTTGTCGGTCGTTTTGGGGGGGATACTTATTTCCCAGACGGATCTAATCCCACCCTTAATTTGAAATTCACATGCAATCTTGCTGTGGGTGGCAGGTTTGTGGCTGCCCCATCCCAGCAGGCCGAATGCACACTCTCACTTAGAGGGCCGCGATGTGGCCCAGGCCTGGAGCTCTGCTGGCATGAATCCACTTCTGTGTGTTTCCATAAGTGCCTTTTTTTCCTGTTCATTATGCCCCTGGGCTGTGGAAAGACAGCATTTATCAATTTCAGCAAACTAAGCTGCAAGTGTTCTGACATTTTGTCAGGCAAATTGTACCTGAGAGAAGGTAATTACACATGCAGTGGAGTCCAGAAGTAACTGGGTGATTAGGGGTTAATAAGCTGCTCAGCATGCAAAATATTCGACTTGTGAGTGTGGAAAGGAGGTCTGAAGGACATAACCAACAGTGACGTGTTTCGGAATTATTTTTTTTTAATTCAAAATTACTCTTTTTTTGGTGGAATATTGGAATTTACAGGAAGGTGAGCTGGATGTTAGATGCACAACTTCTCATTTTTATCTCCATCTCCTGATCCGTGGGTGCTTTGCTGCCCAGCCAGAGCTACTTGCTGACACTCGTGACACTTCAGAAGAGATAACAGCACCACTCCATGTCATACTAAGCTATCTTGAGAACTTTAAATTAGACAACATTGTGTGTTGTCTAGAAAAATTTGAATGGACACTGACCCCATTTCCTCCTGCAAAGCCCTCATCGTCATCTCCCATCTCTGCCGCGGTGTTGGCTCTGCGGACAGCTGGCTCCCAAAGTCGCATTATCTCCCAAGATTATTCCTGACAGTTGCCCCAAAGTAAAAAGGAAAGGGCATCTGTATGATATCTGAGGATGTGACAGAGGCTCAAACAGGGCTGAAAGGGCCGGATGGGTGAGTCTGACCGTTACCAAGTGCCTAAAATTCTCATGTAATTACAAGATGGCCTAAATACAGGAATAAGAGTGAGCTACTGAGGGCTTTGGGTACGGGTGATACAGAACAAAACTTTACTGACTAATGATTATCATTAATTTCTACCCTAAGATGGTCATATCACCCTGGGGAAACCTTGGGGGAAGGAAGAGTTCTGAACTTGAATTATAGATGCAACCCATTTGAAACCTGAATTCTGCCCCTTAAATCTTAAGACATTTTTTCCCATGGGGCATCAATATTGTGTTGTGTTGTGTTGTGTTGTGTTAACCAAAGCCAGTAGCTATCAAAGTCTTGAAGTAAGACCTCTTTTGACTGAAAAGTAATTTAGTGTCCTTTACAACAACATCATTGTGTTTAAAACAATTTTTATAGAAAAAGGCAACATTGACTGTTGTAAAACAAAGTATATGATCATATAGAATTATAAGAAATTATGTAGTATTACTTTTATGTAAGCAAAAGTATGAATAAGCACCTTTTTTTTGAGGTGGTATTTATTTCCAACAGAGAAAGCTTATGTTAGATTTGTAAAAAGGTATTTAGGAAGCACGTAGGCAAATACAGAAAGTTAGAAAATCCAAGGCTTGTAGGGCATCACTCAAGTGTAGCATGTCAACAAAAGGCCTCAAGTTGAGGTGTATTGATCTGTGTATACATGGCTAATAATGTAGTGGAGAGGGCAGCACTTTAATATGCAGTGAAAAGAAGATGTTGTCCTTGGGATCATCAGCTCTGATGTTCCCAAGATGCTGGGTGAAATTTCCCCTTCTGTCTCACTTTTAGAATAGGTGTACAGCCTGCCTACTTGTAAATGTTAGCAGGGGACAGTCGATTGACACTGCATTTGAGTGTGGGTAGAGCTTTTCCTGTGTTTCTTTCTTGGTAATGATTCACCAATGCACACACTTATCTGCAAATTCTAGTTAGTTGCTTGCAGTCAGAAAGGCTTTAAGAACTATTCCCATGCTCCTAGGGAAACATATTCTGCTTCATTATAAAATTATCAGGTATAGCATTGCCTGTCTTAGCTTATTCTTATTTTCCATGGTTGTTATGGGATAAAGAGAGTACAAGAGCACCTTTGTTCTTATGTAGCAGAGCACCTATATCTGCCTTAATAGGCGCTTCACCGTGTCTTAGCTGTATAAGTTGGTTCTGACATGGGTGGATCCTTGGGTGTGAGCAGGTGGTTGGCTAACAGCCCATGGTCTGCCCTGCCCCTGAGAGCAGAGGGAAAGGTTTGGTTCTGTCCTGTTTGAAGGATTTCTTGTACATGTTAAGTATGAAGAGATGCATGTACAAAATAAAATGTTATTTTTTACTGTAATTTAAGTACAAACAGTGCACATTCTAACCTCAAGGAAGTAGCAGCCAGCAGTGCGAGTGTGCTGTGCTACAGCATGGATGTTGATTTATTTTAAGGCAGAAATGTATTTATTGCCGATGCTCTTACTACAGAGCATGCCATTATGGGATACTGCTTGCTGGACAGCACATCCTGTTTTCAGTTATTGTCGCAGTAATAGCAGATTTAGTGGATAAAATAGCAATAGGGAGTGATTGCTTTCATTTGGCCTCTAACAGATTGATTTTGGTTGCCACAACAAGAACTATCACAGGACCAATGGAGAGGCCCTTGTGACAAGCTCACCTCACCTTTTATCCCCAAATTGTTTTGTGTTACTGTAGCTGATACATGTTGGCAAAATTAATACCTTTACAGTTAGACTTGCCCTCAATACTTTTTTTTTTTTTTTGCATTAGTAATAATCACAGTTTTTAAAACATCATAGATTTACAGCCTTCTTTTATTTCAGTGGAATTTAACATCTGCCCAATGTTACATCTCTGCAATAAGAGTATGTCAGCACATCAAGCCAAATCCACAAAATCTTTCCATTATACCTTCACCTTGAACGCTGTAATACCACCAAAGGCAGTTCCCTCTCCCTGTGGTTTTGCCCACGCCCAGTCCCTGTCACATCGTAAGATCATTTCAATGTAAATCTATTGTAAGTGAAATTACAGCATAAATACAGGGAAGAATTTGGTGTTTTTTTCCTTCTGTTGAGGAAGATGGCCAAGTGTTAATTTTCACGATAAATTCCACGCAGCTTAGAGTTTGCATGTGGTAAAAAAAATTTATTTATTGCATCTTCATGCTCTTCTGTTATCTTTCAAGAGTCTTGTACATAAAGATCAAGGTATCTTTACCCTCTACTAACTATCACAGGATTAGGTAGGCCAGCTGGAATTATATGAAGTAGTCCAAACACTTGTCAGCATCTTTGGATGGATAGGCTGTCTTCCAGCTCGTGTGTGTGTGCTCAAGACAATCCCACCTTAAGAGAGGCCTTTCTGCCCACATGGGCTGTATGCTGCTGAGCATCACATCAGATGCAGGGGAACACAGACGTGAGAGAACCAAGCAGTTCCTGCCCACCTGCAGTACAGTACCGCTGTCAGAGCCCATTAGTGCAGCAGTGTGCCACAGTACGGCACTGTGGCTGTCAGGGGGACTGAACCACCGTACCTAATTGTGCACAGCAGCAGCCTGCAACCTTCTGCAGTGTCTGCAGCCCCTTTGGAGCCCTACGTGCCAGACTGTGTTTGGTCGGTAGGTCTGACCTTCCACCCTCACTGTCACTGAGTGACTCAAACACCGATGGTACGAAGACCACAGTGTCAGTGCTGCAATGGGGATATTTCCTACCCCTACAAATTTGGTTTACTGAACACAGCTGCTGCAAGAACATCAGTGTGGTCCTTTTATAAAGACCTTCTCCATGTGGATCCCAAGTGGCAAGTGGCTCTGTAGTTGGTGGTAATTGATTCATGCGTTCTGTTTGCTTCTTTGTGAGAGAGAGGAAACATGAAGTCTCCAGTTTATTAGCCTGTGTGCCTGTGGCTGTCAGCTTTATCTTCCGCTCATGTTGTCTGTCCAACTGTCCCACTTTCTGCTCATTTGATCGTGGTTTGGAGTTTACTGCACAGCCTCTGTGAGGACTGGGCACTGCTGGCTGTCTCAGCACAGGTAGTAAGGGATAGGTAACGCACAGTGGTGAGGGCAGGGGCTTCACAAATACCGCTAATTCCTGGGTTATCAGAGCCTGATAGCTCACACCAGCTCTGTTTGCTTAGTGACTGACAGCATATTCTCCACAGATCAATAGGAAAATTGATGGTGACCATACTGAGAAAGCAGTTATGAGAAAGAACTGATTGCATTTGACCTTGACAGCTATGGTGGATGTGTAGTCAGCAGAGAATGGAACAGCCTCCCTGCTTTTTATATGCCTTTCACCCAAGTGAGGTGTTCAGATGTAAAATCTGGACGTCGCTGAAGTCTGTAATGTTTTTGTAGGACTTTGAAAGGACTTTGCAGTACCTGTGCCACAGGAAGTGTTACTCTGTGTTCAGAAAGCATTTTATTACATATATTAATTAGAAAATAATTAAATTAGACACTTTATTTGAAAATAACCTAAGGGTTCAGAAAGGAGAGGAGAACGGAAGCATGCAAGTTTGAAGGTGCAGTGCTTGGTGCTTGGGTCTTTACTGCAGCGGCCCTGCTCTGGCTTACAGGCAGAAGAAGCAAATGCTGAACGGGAGGGGTGTTCCTTCCAACAGCAAACCGGTGCTGCTGTGGCGCAGGGCAGCCCGGAGCAGCCTCCAGCCGCGGGACGAGGGGGGTGAGGAGGCCGGGCGCCGGCTGCGGGAGAACGCGGCGGTGCCCCGTTGGCATCGGCTGCTGCTGCGGGCCGGCATCGGGCGGCGGTGCCGAGCGGCGGCTCCGGGGCTGCGAGCAAAAGGCCGGGCCTGCGTGCTTATCTCTACTTGGAGGGTTTTTCTTCTTTCACCGTTGAAGCAGTTGAGTTTTTCGATCCAAAAGTGCGCTCGGGACAGAGGTGTAGGGATCGGTCACCACAGAGAGTCCCGAGCGGGGGTTCTTTAATTCACTTAATTGAGACTACCTGAGCTTCTCCTTTAGGTGGCCGGGAGCAGCGATCCCTTTCTCCCTCCCCGCGGCGAATCACCCGGGCTGGGGCCGCCGGCATCCCCCGCTGGGCCTGGCCCCGAGCCGCCGCCTCCCGCCGTGCGGAGGGCGAGGAGGGGGCCCCGGGGAGAGAGCGGCCGGCGGCTGCCGCCCGCTCACCGCTTCTTCTCCCGCAGCTCTTGGACCTCTTCATGGTGTGGGACTGGTCCACCTACCTGGCCGACTACGGGCAGGCCACCTCCAAGTACCTGCGGGTCAACCCCAGCACGGCCCTCACGCTCCTGGAGAAGTAAGTGCATGCGCTGTGCCGGCCGCGGGGCTCAGCCCGGCCCCGACGGGGCGGCTGCGGAGCCGGGAACGGGGCCGCCCTCCCGGCGGCTGCGGCGCTGCCCGGGGCCGGGAGCCGCGGAGCCGCTGTGGAGCCGGAGCTGCCGCCGCGCCGGAAGACACGCGGGGAAGCGGCGGTGGGACGGGAGCGTGCGCGGGCTTGAAGGGCTTTTCTAACGGTGTTCTCTTTTCTCTCCTCCCTGTGACGATCTGCGCTTTGCAGAGTGCACAGAGGGTATGTACCGCTTAGCTCTTATCGAATATTTTTTCTTCAGTTTATTACGTTTTCCGAACTTCGTTTTAAAATCCATCAATAACGAAGCTCAGTAGTAGAGCCCGGGGGCGGTTCGTGCAGCCTGAGCTCGGCCCTGAGCCACCGTTCCACTCGGATCTTTGTTTTCCTCCCTCTTTACGCAGCTGTAGGGGCAGCAGCGCTGAAGTGGGATTTGCCTAATGTGATTTGGGAAGTAATATTTGTTACTGCGAGCTCTGAGTGCCGGAGGTTTAATTTAAGAACATACAGATAATGGACTTCCTAACCTTTCAGTTTGTTATAGTACAGAGATCAGAAAAGGAACGAGAGGAAACCTATTGAAGTAGAAAGGAAACCTATTTTAGTAGTCAGGTTTTCCCTTTTCAAATGGTGTTTCTAACATGTCAGTACCATTCCCTCCCCTCACCCCCTTTTTTTTTTCCTCCAGAATGAGAGACTCTAGCAAAAAGAACAACATTTTTGCTCAGTTCAGGAAGAACGATCGTGACAAGCAGAAGCTGATTGAGACTGTGGTGAAGCAGCTCAGGAGCCTGGTGAATGGCATGTCCCAGCACACATAGGCCTGCTGCTGCAGAGCTGATCCTTACCACACCAAGAGGTATTTCAGAGCCACCCGTTCTGCCCAGCAGTGCTCTCAGTTGGGACATTTGTTTGACTGGTAAAGGAAAAGCGCAGCCCACGGCAGAGATGTGGGGCCCTCAGCAAATGTTCTTTGTACGAATTTTTAACGGATCGAAAACTATTTTGTATATTGTAAACAAATGGTGAAAAATGAGACTGTACAATAAAACCAGCTCTATCACATTGAACATGGGGCAGCTGAACTGTAAATACATTATTTATAAGTGTCTGCAGACAAGATGTTTGCAGTGTTGCTCTGGGCAGGAATTATCTGAGAAGTGATCCCGTATGGCTGGTTTCAGGATGAATCCTAATTTAATGTGTTGGTTTTTTTGTTCTTCTTTCTTTTTTCTTTTCTTTGTTTTTTGTTTGTTTTTAAGTGCTGAGATCCCCACATCCAGGTACTGCCTGTCACTTTCCTGCATTAAATGTATAGTAGCCTTAAGGTGATTGGACATCATTTTATCTACCGAATTGTGTAGTCTGGAGGTATGAGAAAATCTTCTGATTTTTGGTACCTTTAAGAACTCCCCAAGTGCTAGGCTTGGTATTTATTTAGTGTTAGGACTTCTAGGCTTTGTTCTCTGAAAGAGTTTAATCTTGAGTTTCTGATTGTAAATAACCATTTGAGTTCTTTATAATGTGACTTTCTGGGTTCTGTTCCTCAGGGTGACCATTTCTAACCATACTTTTTAAGATCCTGGGCTCTCCCCAGGGCGTGGGTAGGGAATAGATTTGCCACTGTTGGTTCTGTGCTGCCTCTGTTGGTCCCAACGCCCCATCCCAGCATGGAGTGCCCCAGGCCAGGCGCCGTGCAGTCACCTCCTGGCAATTTTAGACATGAGGAAAATGTCTAACAGATACAAACCAAATGTAAAAATAATGTACATTTCGCTGTATTTTTAAGTTATTGACCGTCTAAATACAGTAATATAAACCTTACTCGTGTTTGCCTTTGATTTCATGTGTTTACACGCACTCGGCCCTGCGCTTCGGTGGGAGCCGCGCGGCTCCCAGTCATTTACCTCGGAGCGCGACGGCGGGACCGCGCCTGCGGAGTGGGACCGGGGCGTTATGGGGTCGAGCCGTGATGCCGTGCGGCGGCGGGGCGCAGCGGGGAACCGTCCCGGTTCTGGTTGAGACGGGAAAGCTGGACTGGGCCGGGCCGGGCCGGGTCGGGTCGGGTCGGGTCGGGCTGTGAGGGGAGACCCCCGAGGGGCCAGCCCGCAGGGAGCAGCCACTGCCGCCCCCGATCGCCCCGCGCCCCTTCCATCAATCCCGGCTCTCCAGCTCCAATCACCGCACTTAGCTGCGCTGCTTAAATATGCAGGGCAGACGTCATCTGCGAAGGTGGATCGGGCGTTAAGTGGCCAATATCTATATAAATGTGGCCGAAGGGAGAAGCGGGTGCAGGAGGCGAGCGGGGCCGGGCGGGCCGCAGCCGCAGCCGGGAGGGCCTTTCCGCTCGCCGTCTCCTTCTCGGCCCCGCGGGTGGCAGCCGCCGGGGCGGGCACCGCCGCCGCTCCCCGCCCTCCCGGCGCGGGGCAGGGAGCGGGACCCGCGGTGCGCCGCAGGAGGGAGGATGCCGGCCGGGCTCTGCTGGACCGCGGCGGCCGCCCTGGCGCTGCTGTTCCTGGCGCTGCTGCTCGCCCTGTGTCGGCACCTGTGGGCGCTGCGCTGGAGCCTCAGCCGAGATCGTACCAACGCCCTGCCGCTGCCCAAGGGCTCCATGGGCTGGCCTTTCTTCGGGGAGACCCTGCATTGGCTGCTGCAGGTGAGGTGCGGGGTGACGGGGATGGGACGGGACAGGAGGGGACGGGACGGGACGGGGGCCGGCGGGAGCCCCGAGCTGACTCACGGCACGTCCCCAGGGCTCCCGCTTCCACAGCTCCCGGCGGGAGCGCTACGGCAACGTGTTCAAGACCCACCTGCTGGGCCGCCCGGTGGTGCGGGTGACGGGTGCTGAGAACGTCCGCAAGATCCTGCTGGGCGAACACACACTGGTCAGCGCACAGTGGCCCCAGAGCACCCAGATCCTCCTAGGCTCCCATACCCTGCTCAGCTCTACAGGCGACCTGCACCGCCAGCGCCGCAAGGTGAGCCCCATGGGTGCGAGGCTGGGCAACTCCTGCCCATGCTCAGCTCTCAGCACCATGCGGAGGACCTGTGCTTTAACCGCCTGCCTCTGTTTCCCCCCTTCTGCTTCTAGATCCTGGCCAGAGTGTTCTGCCGCGCTGCCCTGGAAAGCTACCTGCCACGGATTCAGAAGGTTGTGAGCTGGGAGCTGCGGGGCTGGTGCATGCAGCCGGGCTCCATCGCCGTTTATTCCTCTGCTAAAACCTTAACTTTCCGCATTGCAGCTCGGATTCTGCTGGGACTCCGTCTGGAGGAAAAGCAGTTCAAGGACCTGGCCAAAACCTTTGAACAGCTGGTGGAGAACCTCTTCTCCCTGCCCCTCAATGTGCCCTTCAGCGGGCTGCGCAAGGTACTGCTGCCTGCCCCGCTCCTGCCCGTGGCTGGGCCAGGCTGTGGCTGCAAAGACCCCTTCCTCAGGCCTGACAAGGGGCACCCCTATGAGTCCAGGGCACTGCCCACCCTGCTGCTGGGTGCCTCCAGCACCTGCCTGCATAGACTCTGGTACAGCATGGAGTTGCCACATGCGTGGCTGGAGCCTTTTCCTCAGCTACGCTTACCCAATGCCTGCTGCTGTGCCACTGCATTCCTCCTGGGTTCAATCCCACTTGTGGCAGAGGTCTGTGTGTGAGCAGAAAGCAGCAGGCACAGAGGAACCTCCCTGTGCACTTTGGGCAGGCTGAGCATTGGAGACCCCTTTTTGGTGCCTGGTGCAGTGCTGGAGGGGAACATGGCAGTGGGACAGCCCGTTCTGCCTCTCATAGTCTCCATTCATTCTCTGCTGCCCTGCCCATTCTTGCCACCTGTCCCTTTTCAATCTGCTCTTCCTCATCTGGCTTTGGGTTCCACAGCCCAAACTGCCTGCCTTTTCCATCAAGGCATTGCCCAACTTCATTTCCTCTATGAACTCTGCTTGCCATCACCTTCCCCACCAATCCCCACTGTCACCATCGTGAGCTTCTACCACCCACCTGTCCCTTCCTGCCTTCTCAGCTCAGCCATGGCCAGTCTGACCCCAGACCAATCTCTTCACCTTCTCCTGCTCACTGCCCCTTTTCCTTTACTCAAGTCCTTCCTGTCTGGGTTCTCCTTTGTAACTACTTCCAAGCTGCTGGCTGTGGCCATTTCTGCCCCCAACCACCTGTTCCTTCTAGCTTTACTGGAGGCCTCCTGCCTCCATCCATTCCTGCTCTGCAAGGACATTGCTCCTCAGTTGGTTTTGCTGCACAGCCAGAGATTAGCCAGGCGTGATTAACATGTTCCCAATCTGGAAAATCCCCTCATTTGTCACTGTCAGTGCCTTGTTTCCAGGGCTCGTCTTCATTAAGTGACCTCACCCTCTCCACGGGACAGGCTCCTATTGGACCCGGCCAGGCCAGGAGTTGTCTGGTGCAGACCTCTCTGGATTCAGTCCCACAAGTTTGCTTCTGTCAACTCATCCCAAAGCCTTTCCTAGGGCTTATACTGACTCCCAGCAGGAAGCCAATGAATCCTCAGCAGTTCTCACAACCTGCTGCCTGCTGCAAGGCCCCAGGGCCTGGCAGTGGGCTAACTCCGCTTTGCTGTTGCAGATTCTGGAATTAAAGATGACCACAGTGGGAGTCCCCAGCCTCTCCAGAGAGGGGGATGTGCCCAAGGCTCTCCTGACCCGTGTCTGCCTCCCACAGGGCATCAAAGCACGGGACATGCTGCATGAGTTCATGGAGAGGGCCATACAGGAGAAACTGCAGCGAGCCATGTCAGAAGAACACAGCGATGCTCTGGATTTCATAATAAACAGTGCCAAGGAGCACGGCAAAGAGTTCACTATGCAGGAGCTGAAGGTAACCACAGCCCCGCGCAGTTCCCTCCTGAGCCGGTGGCTGTGAGCGTGGGGCGGAGGGGTGGCAGGAGAGGGCTGTGCAGGACTGCTGGTGGGGCTCTGCCTTACAACAGAGCTGGAGCCTAAAATGGAAACAAATGCCTCTCTGCCTGTGCTCTTCACAGGCATCTGGCCTCAACCTGGCTTAAGATGCGTTTAGACTTACATGGCTGTGCTCAGATTCTGTACATCAGTGTGCACTCGATAACCTCCAGGATGCTGTCCTGGAAATACATAGAGCTGCACCCAGGGCATTGTGCTTGTAGATCATATCACTCCATTTCCATTCCTCAAGGCTGGGAGCCCAGAGAACTCATCAAAACGGGCTCTGGGCTGGAATGATGGGTTCTGGGACATACCCTATCATCTCCTTATTAATTACACTGAGGAGCTTGAGGACTGTGTGATGCAATATGATTCATTGCTGTGACTTAGGGATGAACCCAGCAGTCCTCACTGGGACAAAATGCGGTGAAGAGCACCTTGCCAAAGGTCTTGGGAAAAAAAATTGTCGTTAGTGCTGCATCATTCATACCTCCAGGTCATTCCAGGTGAGGCAGGGACATGACACTGCATCTACGTGGCAAGTTTTGAAGCAGTTTTGCATGGGTGCAGTTTAAACATACAGGACACATGGCTTTCCTGTTTATTTAGATATTCAAGGATAGTGATCCAATGCTAAATGTTTCGTACATATTTTGTAGAAGTGTAATCTCCAAATTCTGAAGTGTTTGGGAGACATTACAGAGGTTCTTAGATGCAATTAGAACTGGTTTATTTCAAGATAACTAAAACTAATTCCCAGACTCAAAATGTGATCAGTTAGTCTGGATTGAACTTTGTGAGTATTCATGTGTGTATTGCACAAGAATAACTACATGACCTCTCATCGTGTTCCTGGCTCTGACGACAGGTGAGATGACAACAGCAGGAATACACAGATATTGAAGACAGTGTGGGGTGACATGGCAGTGACCTGGGGCTGGCTGTCCCCGGCTCAGTGGTCCGGCTCCCAGTTGAGCTGCAGCACTGGAACACACCGAGGCAGCAGTGGGAGAACGCAGCCTCACTGTCACCGGTTGTGTTGGCACTGTAATAGCAGGGAGAGAAAGTAAGCTTCTCAGTGTCACAATTTACATGGCAGCACCATCAGAGGCTGATGCAGGCAGTCATAAGGGCTATTATTTCAAAATACAGAGCCTGCTTTAATTTTCTTGTGCTATATTGTAATGTCCTGGCTTTTAATTGCAAGCTGTGGAACTCACAGATTTATTTTCATCTGTGTCTGCTGTCTTGTGGGTGTAAAGATTCCTGCTGCCGCCTGCAGGAGGTATGCAGGGGTCAGCAGGGACCTGTTATTTCACCTGAAAAATGCCCTTGAGAGCTGCATTTTGGCAAAAGCCTGCAGTCCAGACAACTTATGTTGCTGGTGATGGTTGCAAATCTTTGCTGCATTACTCTTGACCTTACCAGAATTGGCTCCAGGAGACTTAAGATCAGGTGTCCTTCCCTGTGCTTCTGGCTTCACCCTCCAGACCTAACTCCAGTAACTCTTAACTTTCTGCTTCTGAGCATTGGTCTGAGTGCCCTCCTACACAAGCAAATGGTCAATTACAACAAGATGGATTGAATGGAGCCCATTTTAGCTGCCAGTGTGATCTGTACATAAACTTGCAACCTCATTGCTCCTGGCTGGCCAGAGAGGCAAAAGCTGCAGGGGAGGCAGGGGAAAGTGTTGATGAAGGTAAAAAACATAATGCTTAAAGTGAACTTCAGCCTTTATGATAAAATGGATGTTGAAATTCTTGTTAAGATTTGTAAATTTTGGGCAGGAAGCTGAGAAGAGCCAGAATGGAAGAGATGTGTGCTTAGTTGTTTTGGCATCAGTTCCTAGGCAGGTGGATGTCTGCTCTGTGTGGAGGTGGATGAGCATGGATATGTCACATACAGATCCCTGCCAGCACTGGGGGTTGCAGGCTGTAGAGAATGGAGGCAGAGGTAGGGCTCTCTGCACAGGGACAAAACCTGTGAAAGCTGAGAACAGTCTGAAAATCCTATCACAACAAGCTCAAAGTGGCATTCAAACTTGTCACTTTCCTTCCCTGCCAGGAGTCAGCCATCGAGCTCATATTTGCTGCTTTTTTCACCACGGCCAGTGCCAGCACCTCCCTCATCCTCCTGCTGCTAAAGCATCCCTCAGCAATCGAAAAAATCCGTCAGGAACTGGCATCCCATGAGCTGTACCCACACCAGCAAAACTGCCCCTTGGCACCCTGCCCAGCAGCAGGCAGGGACGGCAAGCAGCAACTCCTTAGCACAGCCAGCGATGCTCATGAGGACCAGAACCAGCCACCTGACCCCATTGAGGAGACAGAGCTGGGGGGTGGCTGCTTCCCCCATCTCCCAGCCCCGCTGGAGCCCACACACCCCTTGAGCAGCCCCCAGCCCCGGGGCTGCCACTGCCCCTCGGACATCAGCCTGGAGCAGCTGAGCCGCCTGCGCTACCTGGACTGCGTGGTCAAGGAGGTGCTGCGGGTACTGCCGCCTGTCTCTGGGGGGTACAGGACTGCACTACAGACCTTTGAGCTGGATGTAAGTGCCTGCAGAAAAGGGAGAAGGGGGGCTGCCCCCAGGTGCTTCCGCTGGGCCCTAACTCTCCCCTCTATTCCTCTCACAGGGTTACCAGATCCCCAAGGGCTGGAGCGTGATGTACAGCATCCGTGACACGCATGAGACGGCTGCCATCTACCAGAGCCCCCCAGGTGGCTTTGATCCTGACCGCTTCAATGTCACCCAGCCGGAGGCTGCCAGCCGCTTCCACTACATCCCTTTTGGTGGTGGGGCACGGAGCTGCATCGGCAAGGAGCTGGCGCAGGCCATCCTGAAGCTGCTGGCCATCGAGCTGGTCACCACGGCCCGCTGGGAACTGGCCACGCCGACCTTCCCCGCCATGCAGACCGTGCCCATCGTGCACCCCGTCGATGGGCTGCAGCTCTACTTTCACCCCCTGCAGCCCCGTCGTGGCGGTGAGGCCTGAGCCAGGATGCTGAGCTCAGCCCGGTGGCGGTGGTCATGGCTGAGGCACTACAGAGCAAAGCCCCAAAGGCTTGTTTTTCCCCTTTCTGATGCTCAGTGCATTAGGAATGGTCCCTGAGCCCTGAGCACCAAGGGGAGCCTCACCCCCACCAGCCGAGCCCCACACACATTCCCAGGAGCAAAGCCCCATTCCTGCCGCAGGGCTTTCTCTCACGGGTGTGTGAAGGAAAGGCAAGAGCATCCTGCACACCCCGTCCTGCACACTGTCCTGCACAGCACAGCTTTCTAGAAGTGGAAAAGAGGGAAGATGAGGGCTCTGCAGGGAAACACACGCTAGGTCTGCCCAATTCACAGTATTAGCTCTAGGTAGGATAACTGTGTCAAGAGGTTTCTATTGTAAATATTTCATCTCTTTCCTTCACTTCCTATTAGGGCCACCACAAATGAGACATTTGTTGACCCAGTGGCTGTGCGTGCAGTGCCTGAGTGCCATACTGCTGCCTGGGGCCTGACATGTAGCCTTATCCCGAGTTCCTGCAGGATGCAGAGAGCAGCCTGGCACGGGGCACAGACCTGTCATGAATAAATGTTTGGGAAATGTTCATTTCTGAACAGGTCTGCTTAGTGAGGGCACATCCTGTGCTCCTGCTGGTGCTGGCATATGGTGGAAGGACATCTTCATAGCGCTATGGTGGCTGTCACAGGGCAGCCATGGCCCTGCCCTAGCACTGCCCTATGTGTAAGCACTGATTGGTGGCTCCAGGGCACTGCAGTGGTACCTGAGGCTGAGCCCAGGAGCTGGGGACACATTTTCAGGTGGCACATTTTGAGTGCCAGAATGTCTGGTGTCAGTGCCAGGCTAAAAGCCACCCTGCCTGGGCTGGTCTCCATCACACATCTATGCTGGGGCACGCAGCGGGGTGCAGTACTGCCTGGGGCAAAAATGTGGCTCCCAAATGTGGCGAGTCAGATCTGGAAGAGGTTGAACCACGGGACTAAGTTAAGTGCTGTTGGCAGCTCGACCCCATTGTGAACCAGAGCCTCTGCCCCTCCTGACCTTGTCCTGAGAAGTGCATCTCCCTGGCTATCGGAAGGAAAGTGGTGGCTGCAGGTGGAACTGGGTGACTGCTGCGAGGCCGCCAGTGTGGCAGTGACCTGGGGGACATGAGGGACGTGTGGGCTCCAGCCATGGGAGCGCCAGGGTTCCTCCATCAGCGCACTTAAAAATTACCCCGAGCGCTAACGAGCCCCGCAGCCGCCCACTGAAACGTGTAACGTAGATCTAGTTAAAAAAAAAAAGACACGAAACTGATTTTGTTTTCAGATAAACATGAGCATTTACAAATGAAGTGTAATAATTGTTACTTGTAATCAAAGTTTGTTCATATTAGGCTGTTAATTTCTTGACCTCCTTCCAAGATGTTTTTAATTATCCCTTTCACTCTTTACCATTTGATTCTTTTCGAGCCGATGGCTGCGGAATACACAGCTGGGGAGATAATAAAGCCTTCCTGCGGCAATTATCGGTGCTCAGGCCACCGTATCTCGTTATTTTGACAGACAGTGAACTTGGCGCGGTTGCCGGCCGGGTTCACGCAGATGTCACGGTCCGTGTTGTAGGTCACGAGCGGGTCAGCGCCCGGCGAGGGGAGAGCGCCGGGTCAGGGCGCGGCCGCCGCTCCGGGCCGAGCGCCGCAGGGCTGCCCCGAGGGTCCGCCCGGGCAGGGGCTGCGAGGGGCGGGCGGCCACATGGGGGGGAGGGAAGGTCCCGTCCGGCGCGCCGAGCGTCAGAAAAGTACTAATTTAAAATGACGCCTCGCCAGCGCCACCACCCCTGTAGACACAAACACACACACACGCAACTTCCAGCATTTATTGAGGTCGTGGTAGGAGTAAGAAAGCAAAAGTAAAAAGGATAGGAAAATGGAGGGATAAAAGGGAAGCGATCACGATAGTTTATTGGTAGCTGCGGAGCGGTCCGCAGCCTTATCCTTCCCTCCGCATCCCCGCAATGCCCGGCGGCGGCGTCCTTCGGAGTTTATTCTGCACGGGCCCCAGCGGAGCCCATCGGGGTCAGCTCCTGCAGCCCCGGGGCCGCGCTACTTCCGCACGTCGAACCCCGGGGCTGCGCCGGAGGGGAGTACAGCCCGCCCGGCGGGTACGGCCGTGCCGAACGCCTCTCCCCGGCCGCGGTAGCCCCGGCGAGCCCCGGGCGAGGGCGGGCAGCGGAGATCGGAGCCGAGCGCAGCGGGCAGGGTGTTCCCTTTCCGCGCTCACCTCCCTTTCCGTCGGTGACCCGCGGTTGAACCTGCATCGGGAGGCCGAGACGGAGCGCTGCCCGCCGCTCCTTCTTCCGAGACCGGGCAGAAACACGAGCCGGGCCCTCCGAGGTGAGCCGGGGGACGGCGGAGCCACCTCCGCCGACGCGGCTCTGCCCGGGGAGCCCTCAGCCCGGCTACCAAGGGGTCCCGATGGGCGATGAGAGGGCCGGCGACGGAGACCCATGGCGGCTGGGAGCGCCCCGAGGGTGGGTACCTCCCGGCGGCAGGCTCCGTGCCGCCGCGACGGGGCACGTCTCCGCCTCGGTGCTGCCGGTCCCCAAGGAGTGCGGCGGTAAATCCGAAGGGGCGGTTGGTCCTGCAGCACCCCGTCCGTCTGCCCGGCGGCCGTCTGCAGCGGGCGAGATGTGCCGCGCAAAGCAAACGGTTAAAGATTTCGGGGGGAGGAGCCAGGCCGCAATCCGCAATTAAAGATGAACTTTGGGTGAACTAATTTATCGGATGGTAAGGTAGGGTGGGCAGCAACCTGGGAAGGGTATAAAAGACGGCCCGCGGAGAGCCCGGGCTGCACACTCGGAGCTCCCGGGGGGCCGGGCCGGACCGGACCAGGCTAGGCTAGGCTAGGCTAGGCTCGGCTCGGCTCGGCTCGGCTCGGCTCGGCTCGGCTCGGCTCGCTGTCCCGCTGCCCCACCATGGGCTTCTCCGCCCTGGTCGCCAGCGCCCTGTGCACCTTCCTGCTGCCCCTGCTGCTCTTCCTGGCCGCCGTTCGGCTCTGGGACCTGTACTGCGCCAGCGGCCGCGACCCCAGCTGCCCGCTGCCGTTGCCCCCGGGTACCATGGGGCTCCCCTTCTTTGGGGAGACGTTGCAGATGGTGCTGCAGGTAAGGCGGGCAGTTTCCCCTCTCCCCGCAAGGGACGAGGCTGAGCAGGGCTGCGCCGGGCTTCTGAGCTCAGGTGTGGATGAGCTCATTCTTCTCTTTTTTTTTTTTTTTTTGTCTTCTCTCTCCCCTGACCCCCATTTATTTATTTAAAAATTATTTATTTTTTTTCAATTTACTTACTTCCCTTCCCCGTCCAGCGGCGGAAATTCCTGCAGATGAAGCGCAGGAAATACGGCTTCATCTACAAGACTCATCTCTTCGGGCGGCCCACGGTGCGGGTGATGGGCGCCGAGAATGTGCGGCACATCCTGCTGGGTGAGCACCGCCTGGTCTCCGTGCAGTGGCCCGCCTCGGTGCGCACCATCCTGGGCTCGGGCTGCCTCTCCAACCTCCACAATGGGCAGCACAAACACCGCAAAAAGGTACAGCCTCAAAGGCGGGCTGGGAACGGGGCAGCTGTCCTGCATGTGGTGGCTGAGCCTGTATCCCCTTCCTCTACTCCTCCTTCTCCTCCTTGTCCCCTGGGCAGGTGATCATGCGGGCCTTCTCCCGGGACGCCCTGCAGCACTATGTGCCCGTCATCCAAGAGGAGGTGAGTGCCTGCCTGGCACAGTGGCTGGGTGCTGGGCCCTGCCTGCTGGTGTACCCTGAGGTGAAGCGCCTCATGTTCCGCATCGCCATGCGCATCCTGCTGGGCTTCCAGCCCCGCCAGGCCGGCCCTGACAGCGAGCAGCAGCTGGTGGAGGCCTTCGAGGAGATGATCCGCAACCTATTCTCCCTCCCCATCGATGTGCCTTTCAGTGGGCTCTACCGGGTGAGGCTCCAGGCCAGCTAGGGGTGCTCCCAGAGCAGCAGGGAGGGATGGCGGTGTGGTGTAAGTTGGCAGCATGGCGTAAGTTGCTGGGGTGGCACAAGTCCCAGCTCCCTCTCCCCCTGCTTGCACAGGGCTTGAGGGCACGCAACATCATCCATGCCAAGATTGAGGAGAACATCCGTGCCAAGATGGCCCGCAAGGAGCCTGAGAGTGGTTACAAGGACGCGCTGCAGCTGCTGATGGAGCACACACAGGGTAACGGAGAGCAGCTCAATATGCAGGTGAGGTTCCCCCCTTCCAGATCCATCTCTTCCCACCCTGCTTCTCTCCCTCAGTCAGCAGCGTGTTTATCTTCGGGACTGAAAACGGAGAGCAGGAGTTGCTGTCCCTTTGCCAGGTCATAAAGCAGCCTGTGTAGTGCATGAGAGTCCTGGGGACAAAGGATGCAGCCAGGCTGCTGGATGAGGGGTGTAGGGTTGTGCTTGTGGGGACCACCTCCCACTCTGGCTCCAGGGTGCCCGCTCCAGCCTAAGATCACCAAGCCGCATTGGTGGTGGAGTGGGCCCAATGGGGATACCACCCTCAAGGCATATTTTCTCTCTCCTGTCCTGTGAGTAAGGAGCTGAAGGAGTCTGCCACAGAGCTGCTGTTTGGGGGCCATGAAACCACTGCCAGTGCTGCCACATCGCTGATCGCCTTCCTGGGGCTCCACCATGATGTTCTGCAGAAAGTGAGGAAGGAGCTGCAAGTAAAGGTGAGTGTCTTCCACAGCCACTTCCCATGAGCAGGCAGTAGGAAGGTGGCTCAGAGAGGTGTCCCAGGATGGGTTCCCCTTGACATAGGAGGTTCCCTACTTATAGGAGGGTAGGGAAATACCATTTGCTGAGGGACAGCTGTCTTGCAGTGCATGGAGCCTGTTCTATAAATGTCATGGCAGCATCTTCCTACCTAGGGGTTACTGTCTGGTCCCAACCAAGAGAAGCAATTGGACATGGAGGTCTTGGAGCAGCTGAAGTACACAGGCTGTGTTATCAAGGAGACCCTCAGGCTGAGCCCTCCCGTTCCTGGAGGATTCCGAATAGCACTCAAGACACTTGAGCTGAATGTAAGTAGGGCTGGGGCTCAGCTCCTCGTAGCACTGCCAAGTATGAATGTGCTTCTGTAGGTACCTGCCTTAGTGAGTGGGGGGAATCAGAAGGTGCACCTGCATGTCACATGCTGAATCTTCAGCTTCCTTAACAAAACAGTGTGCTTCATGTCTCCTCTCTCTTCTTTTGGTAGGGATACCAGATCCCCAAAGGCTGGAACGTTATTTACAGTATCTGTGATACCCACGATGTGGCCGATCTCTTTACTGACAAGGATGAGTTCAACCCAGACCGCTTCATGTCTCCGTCTCCAGAGGACTCCTCTAGGTTCAGTTTCATTCCTTTTGGTGGGGGCTTGAGGAGCTGCGTAGGCAAAGAGTTTGCGAAAGTCCTTCTAAAAATATTTACGGTGGAGCTGGCGCGAAGCTGTGACTGGCAGCTGCTAAATGGACCTCCTACAATGAAAACGGGCCCCATAGTGTACCCTGTGGACAATCTGCCTGCCAAATTCATAGGTTTCAGCGGCCAAATCTGAGTGCTCAACGCTTCCCTCCGGCTGGATTTCAGTATAACATCTCATATGTACATAGTAACTTTTTATTGTAACGAAGGCCTTTAAATATTTAAACTTGTAAATGTACAGTAGTTATTTATGTCTAAGTATTTCAAAAGGCTATGATTTTTTTCCCCAAGCACTACAATTATGGGTCGCTGATTCATAATTAGATAATTTTATTTCTATAGAAATAAGTTTTTCCCTATTTAAAAATCTTACTGCAAGCTGGCCAGATACATGTTTGACAAGACATTTCACCATGGTGTATGCATTCAGAAATATTCTCAAAGGCATTTGGAACAACGGCAAGTAGCTATCATCCAAATTATCTAAATCATTATGGTTTGAGGTTTTCAGTATTATTTGTGTCTAGACCTCATGTCTAATGTGTGAATTTTAAGTTTGATAATAAAGTTTATTTTTGAAGATCCTCTGTATGAAGATCTGCCTACGTACTAGAGGGTAGCTTAGCCAGATAAATGAGTCTAAAGGGTTTGAATATCAATCAGGCTTGCTTTTGTGGATATGCTGTTTGCTGTTTTTATGCTCACACCTCTCCCCTACCCTCTTGCCCCACATGTGCTTCTCACTTGTGCACAGTAAACTGTTTCAGCACTGTGATATGACAGTAACTGCTATGCGTCTCTTTATCATAATGTTGAGACATAGTAAATAAGGAAGTAAAGGGAAGCAGAAGAACAGCATGTAACACGAGTGTTTATCTGGAACTGGAGAAAACAGGTAGGGAGAAAAAAACTCCATGAAGGTTCTCTCCTCCTGTGTTACTGCTGACCTGTATAAACAGAGCACTGGCTCTTGTTCTATGTTGAGTCTGCAGTCCATGAGCCTTTACTTACAAAGGTGTCTCTTATCAGCTGTTAGAGCAAATAAAATCTGCTATGATTTCTTGTTAAAATGCAACAGTTCTGCGTAGGTCAGAGATGGAGTGTACATTTGGTTTAAGAACTTCTTTCCTGGAATTCAGCAAAGTGAAAACTAAAAGGCAGGCACTAATGTGAATTGATTAACAGGGAATCAACTGTTGAGATGCAATTCCCTAGGGCTGTGTAAGCAGGGCAGATAAAATGCCCTGGGCATGACCCCTGTTTTGACTTAACCATAAGGTTTTTTCTGCCTTCCTGCCCCCCCCTCCCTCCCACTGCCCCATTACTACATCGATTAGTCTTCCTTCAAAAGTCAAACAACATTGGGTAGCTCTATAAACATCTACAAAGTAAACTCATGTAATTTGGTGTCATGATCACTTCTAGAAACATGTAATTTTTTTTTCTTTTGCTTCTGTAGCTCACTTTTTCATTATGGTCTCCCAAGGTCAAAATTATGGATGGTGTTAAGCTGATCAAAATCACTGCAGCTTTTTGATTGCCCCTATGAGGTTGGGGTTTATTTTAGGAGATGTTTCTATGATATATTTGATATGTTTTTAAAATGCTAGCTTCAAACACAAACTTCTCATACAAGACCTTATGTATGACTTCCATTTAAAGATGAGCATAGCTGCTGTAGTCTTAAAATGAAAGAGACATTCATTTTAGATTGTGCCTAGGTCTTCTTGGCAGTATTTAGGTTAGAATGTTAAATAATTTTCACTGTGCCAGTGTCCTGTACAATTAATGCTCTTCAGGCATTTGATCAATGATCTCAGCTTAAGACCCATTTATCACCAATGTAGTAGTAGAAAGTTGCAAACCCTGATCCCAATTTGGAGATGATCCAGAAGTCTAGAGAACAGTAAATCTCTTGCTTTGGTATTCTTTAACATTGTCCTTGTTAATGTGACAACATCCTGCAGATCCTGATAGGAGCTAATATTTTAGAAATGCTTTATTATTCTCAACTAAAGTTCTTCATATGTGGGAATGTCTTGAATGGTCTTTCATTCTTTTAGCTTACACTTTGTTTTTATAAAGAATGAGAATCTAGTGGTCTCTGGAGAATACATACCTATGTAATGGTATAAGACTGTTATCTTCCATACATTTCCCTGTTTCCTTTTATATTTTTCATTCAGAGTCGCAAGGATTCTATGTTTGGAGAAAAAAAGGATCATAGAATTAATTTGATTTTGTCTGAACATCTGGGGGCACATCCTCAGCTGTTGTAAATCATGACAGCATAACCCATGTTAGGCACTGCCCCCATATAATTCATCCTTAGAGTTCAATGGTCTGTCACTGCTGTGTAATTTAGGCATCCAGGAGCTAGCTTTCAACAAGCAACTCCCAAAACTGGTAGCAGTGTAGCTGCAGTAATGCAGGGCTCAGTGTGGGCTAATTGCTAAAATATTTGCCCTACTTCTTGAGCAGGTTTTACAGCCCTGCTAATCTCTCCGAGCAGCTGTATGTGGCAGGGTGGGTGTGCAGCCCAGCCCCAGGTGAGCTCTACCATGGTTACATGGCTCTACCCACCCAGCAGTGCTGGGCAGCCATGGGCTAAGGTTGCAGCAGCCAAGCACTTAAGAGTTTCTGAAGTCTCCATGCAGTGCTTGATGCGTGGTTCTTGTTAACAGCATGTAGTTATAGCTATCCTCGGATAAAATGACATCAAAGAATGACTTTGGTGTGAACTGACATTGAGGAATGCTACTGGGTAAATCAGTTCCTGGTTGAAAGGCATTAGTATTTCCAGATCAGGCTAGGACAGGTAATGCTGACTTGAAAATGGTTATATGAGCAAGGAAAAAAATTGCAAACAAACACTATAGTTTCAGTGGAAATAAAACAGTGTTGCTTGATTTTTTTAATTGTTTAATCAAATTTATTTCATTTTGTCCTAGTAGAATTTAAAAACAGTCATATTACTTTCAGCAGACAAGACAAGAAAGGATTTCTTTCTCTTCTGGTTCATTAAAGCACCCATTGAAGGGACATCAAGGTTTTGCACTTTTCTAATGTTTTTTATTTTTTGTTTGTTTTGTCTTTTCTACAGGAGTCTTTTCTTGGATCTTGCAAAATGAGACTGACAGACAGTTGCCTTTCTTTCTACCCCATTTAATTGTTTGTGTGTTTTCATGTTTTCATCTGGTTAGTGATTTAGAATGAGTTTTAGAAGGGTACCAAGAAAAATGCTTCCTAATATGTAAAATATTCCAACCTTGGCTTTCAAGAAGCACTTGCCCACCTAAAGGGCATGGGAAGTTTATTAAACTGGTTTTATAGATCTGTATCTAATTAGCTTAGAAAACAGAATGCTGCTGTGCTGTGTTAATTCTGCATGTTGGCATTAGTTTTCAATGTGGGTGCTGATGAAAGAGTATGGCCCAGTACAGTTAAAAATTAATGTGCATGAAAATGGACCCCTAAGTCTGCACTTTAATGTTCCTTTTTTTGTGAATTACAAACACTCAAATAATGCTGTGTATCTCAAAGAGCTGCACTGCTGAGGATTCTTGAAAATCCAGCTACTTTTGGATTGGTCCCAAATTAAGCAAGCCACCCATTCCTAAAGTTTTTGCCTTGTAATTGTTACACAGATCTTTGTTGGAACAGTCTCTTCTATGCAATACTGTGTCTCTGCTGTACATTCGCATAAGTTAAAGTTCAATCTATTCATTCTTGGTAATGCTCCTATTGATTTCTGGTAACGCTTCTGCAATATAAAGGGTAGTCACAAATCCTGTGTTTGGGACATACTACTTTGTAGGATACACTCCAGTCCCAAATGGGTTATGTTATTTATGGCTTAAATGTACTAAGTCACATGTAGTTGTCTTCTCCATTATAACAAAAAAGAGTGGCTAGGTTTGGATAGCCGTTGTCAATGCAGATAGTTTTGTTTGCCAGGTGGTTTGTATTGTAAATTCTCTGTCAAGTTATACATCCAGCATGCAATGCAAAACATATACAGATTAGCAGCAAAGATTCGAAAAGTTTATTAGTTGCAACCATTAGAGTGATAGATTAGGAGAAAGGAAACATAACTGGCAGCAAGTTTAGAGAAGGCTCATTACTAGACCAGCTTGCTTCACTTGTTTAATAATGTCTTATGAAAAATGTTATATGAGAAGTTCAATGAATAATGCAGCTTTCAATAAGTTATGTAAATGAATGTAACTTCGTGGGTGGGTTCGAAATAAAATATTAACAAATCTGTTTATATCCAAAGAGTAAGAGCAGCAGAGACAGCTTTTAATGAATCTCAAATTAAAATATTTAAAGGTGATAGATGAGAACTTTAGTAGTATGGCATAGTAGTGCTGTTTTAATAGATTTTTGCTGCCAGCCTTTCAGTTGCGTCATTGCCAAGGCTGTATTTTACGTATTTTCAGCTAATTAGAGTGCTATTCACTCCTTTATCAGCAGTCCCAACAATTCCGTTTAGCTTGCGTATGTTGATGGTACTCCGAGAATACATGCACAACTTGCATGATTTGCAAGGCTGGAAGGATCCATTTAGCAAAAGTGACTTATGATGTACTTGTTTGCAAGGTCACTTTGTTCACAAACGCACAATCATTCACACACCGGTTGGTTTCAATGCATTTTTGTTTTTCAATTTATGACCATTTAAGAAAGCTCAAGTCTCTACTGGTTAAGTTTACACTGCCATACTGCAGAACTGCCGCAATGTGAGGAAATTATAAACCAAGGGCTAAATCAGCTGTTGACAACATGCTTTCCCTACCACACCCACAAATGC
This sequence comes from Centrocercus urophasianus, assembly GCF_019232065.1. Lineage (NCBI taxonomy): Eukaryota > Metazoa > Chordata > Aves > Galliformes > Phasianidae > Centrocercus > Centrocercus urophasianus. The sequence continues at coordinate 14,811,306 of NW_024884722.1, forward strand.
CAACCTTTTGTATGCCTTTCCCAAAACAAGTCCTTGGATTTGGGCCTCACAGCTTACGCAGAAGGTCAAAGATTATGAGAGGTTGTTTTTGAGCAAAGCGGGGAATAAATTCCAGAGCTGAGGGCCCCTCACGGGATCTCTGAAGAGATAAAAGTAACCAAAAGGCAGTCACTTTGCACACATCGGGGCGGGAGGCAGGGCAGGCCCTGTTTGCAATGGTTGGGTTCTGCCCACAGTGAAGAGCTGAGACAGTTCAGGAAGATGTGTGGAGATGTGACACTTACACCAAAAAAAAAAGCTCTTCGTTAATGCTGCTTTAAATAAAATAGCTTTCTCCAGGAAACATTATTTTGAGGGAGAAGCAGAAACGTGGCTTTATTTTCTGCTTTTTAATTTGATGTATAAGGTCAACATTAGGTTAATGTGTCTGGAATCTCAGAAATAGGCTGCTTTTACAGTAAAATGTAAAAGCATCTTTTACATTTTAACAGGAAAAGCATCTTTTCAGGATCAGATTTGAATTCGCAGAGAGATGATGGTAGATCTTGGCTGACTGACTTAATTGACTGAAAGAAGCAAAAGGCTGTGGCATGCTTTGCTTTGCTCTAATAGCCTTTATCTCGTAGCAAGGCCTCCCTGTATTAACCCGTCTGTATCTCGTATCTCAAGAGAGAGGAAGGAGGGGATGAGCATGCCCTGCTACTATGTCAGAGCCAGCCTACTGAATGGAATTGTTTTGTTTCCTATTGCTTACAAGTCTGCTTCGTCCACCTGTTTGTAAACTACCACACTTCTCTCATATGCTTCCCTTGGAAGTCTGGGGATTGCAGAGTAATTGGAAACCAGCCTCAGACCCTGGCAATAGCCTCCTCTTTGTGAATTAGTCTGAACTTCCAGAGGAATGGAAAGAGACAGGATGGAAACAAAGGGAAAGGCACTCTGCACACAGGGATGCAAGTGACCCCAGTGTACAGCCCCGCTCCATTGCCCGGGCTGCAAGTGCACAGGTGATTTCTACTCTGGTGTCATCCTTCTTGTCCTGACTTCTTGCATTCTTGGTTGTTGTTACAGTAAATGTATATTATTAATGGTACTGATGCCATGTACAGCGCTGTAGCAAGCTGCTGCATGCATTATAAATCTCACAGTTAAAAAGTTCATTAGTCTTATCAACAGATTGTAGCATCAAGTTGTGACCTTTTTGCTCATTTATGAAATGAAACAGCTCTGGTTTGTGTCATTTCTGAGGGAATCTTTCCTGTAGCTGGAAGTGGGAGAGTGCTGATCACTGAAGGACACTAATTATTAGCCAGCATCTCAAGAAATAATTACAAATTCTAACCACAGGACTGGACAGAAAGAAGTACATTTCACAGAAGCAAGTTACATGCCCACAAAGTGGAACTATCCACATTTTATGGAATGATCGTTCTCCTGTTTTTCACAGTGGCAATTTTTTTTTTTTTAAATAGTTTTTTGTATGCACTTACTATCAGAGCATTCAGAAGTAGAGAGAGAACATGGGCAGAGCATGCTGGGTGAGGAAAAATGAGAATCCTTACTCAGCCAGAGATATTATGTGTTTATTTTGGTGGCTCCATGGTGATTGTTCTTTTCACCTTTTATTAACCTGCAAATGGATTAGTCCTTGTAAACTAAAGAGGAGAAACTACTGCACAACCCACTGCCCCACGGATAAGGTCACAAAGCGGGGACGTGTCCTGGGCACAACCTCGGAAAAAGAAATAGAAGTCTAAAGGCATTTACACTAGACTGCCATTGCACTTTACTAGCACGAGTGTGATTTACCGTATCAGCTCAACTGCTGACACCTTTATGTCCCTCCCTCCTATCCCAGCAGGCCACAGAGACACAGCCCATGATAGATGCTGGTGAACTTTTCCTCTGATCACCTTCTGAAGAACTTTCCCATAATCTATTGTTTTCCATCACAGTGGAAAACAAAACAAGGGGTTTTTTTGACTCTCAGTTACCAGCTATTTTGCCCTAACTTTAAAGCAATGTACTGAATTTATTACATCAGTGTGAAAGAAGTTTTAAACTCTTGTCTCTTTATCTTACTCCCTGAACTTAACATGGTCCAGAGTAAATCAACGTAATTGCTGTTAGACCTACATTGTTGCAGGAATGTTTTATATTCCATGTTGTCAGTTATTTAGAACAGTTAATTGAAATTGCAAACATAAAAAGAGGAAAGCTACAGTTAAGAAATTAACTTTTTTTTTCTCTGCCTGTGTCTACTGTATGAATTATATAAGGAAATAATGTTAACTTCAGCATAAGACCAAAAGTGTCTGGAATATCTAAAAGAGAAAATGCAGTTGTGCATTCAAGGCAAGTCTTTCCTTTAATTGACTGCATAAATGTGTATGTACTCATTCTGGAAGCAGCTGACCTACAATAACTCTAAAGCATCTACCTGGTTCCCCTAGAAAGTTGCATTTGCTTCTAAATAAATAAATGGCATGGGCTGCACCTGTTTTTCTCTCATCAAAATTCATTATGAAAGCAAAAGTCATAGGGAAGGGACATATAGAAGAGAGTGCACTTTGAAGAGAAATGGTGAAACCATGCTGCAAACTCTCCCGCAAGGGTTATCTTGAGCATGCCCTGTTCCAGCTAGCTTCTGTGTTACCACAGCCTGCCAGCAGAGCTAAGTCTATGAGCAAGCTGGTCTCATCTCAGTGCACAGCAGCATCAGTGTATATGTAGCGGTGAGATAACTGGCAGCTGCACCAGGAGAGGAGATAGCTGAGCAAGGCTGATTTGGTGCCTGCCGGTAATGTTCTTAGCTTCATCCTTTCAGCAGAGAATTACGTCTGAGGAGGTCTACGCTTGAGATGTTTCAAAATATATTTTCTTGAAGCTCTCTGCCCTCTGTAGGTTGCAACAATACATCAGTACATCTATTTTCTAGTTCCAGTATATGAGCTATTCCTGTTAAAACAGAATTTTCCTTGCAGTGTTGTGTGAGGCCACACTGTTAGTGTGATGCTATCTTTCACTCCAAAAGATCCCACAGTGTAGCTGGGCTCTGCATTGGAGCAGTAGCGAGCATAGGAAAGGAAGGAAAGGATTTGTACCATGGCTCTGGGCAGGATATTTAATTGCATCTCATTTCCACAGAGCTGGGCAGTTTGCCTCACTATCCTCAACAAGTCAGACTGCTACCATATGTCCTACAGCTCTACCCTGAGGTGAAGGAATAGTGCCATTGTTGTGGGGTTCATGCTATGATCCCCGCGAGCCCTCTGGCTGAGAGGGAGACTTGTTTTCCCCAAAGACTGGAGAAGACACCAAGATTTCAGAAGAATCTTCCAGCTCAGATGTGTTGCCCTTGCAGCCAGAGCAAGGAAGGTGCAGGAGTGGGGTCAGGCTGCCCTCTTGCCTGCTCAGTGCCTTTACACAGGTAAACTGAGGAAATAGCAAGTGAGGACAGCAGAAACATGGCACTTGCAGACTTTGTGGCTCCTGATGCAGATTTGGGATGGTGTGAGGGCCCACCTTATATTGGCTTCTGGGCCTCTTTTGCTGTCCTCTTGTCCCCAGGGCTGGCTCTGCGCTGTGCTGCCAGTGGTTTCCCCCTGCTCCCACAGACCCCTGGGCAGAGGGTGAATGTGGGTTTCACACTGTCTCATGCTCCCTGCTTCTCTATTTCCTGTAGCATTTTCCTGCTTCTCTTTCCTGTCCCCTGGTCACCCATGGGTGGCCCAGCAGTGCCCCGAGGCTCCCATCCAAATCCCCAACCTTCTACCCCTGCTGAAGGCAGCCTCTTCAGCCTTTATTTGTCTGGGAAACAGCTCATTTAACTGGGACAGGGAAGATGGGCAGAGATGAGAAAGAGCCATTGTTAGGCGGAAAGCAGTTAATGGGTGCCACCATACACTTGTGTGATCTACAGACCGTGGCAGAAGTCCCTTAAGCCGTGCCTATGCTGCCCAGGGCACTTCTCCCCTCCCAGATTTCTGATAGTTTTTGTTTTGTTTTGTTTTGTTCTGTTTTTTCCCAGCTGAGGAAGGATCTGGTACCAGTCTACACAAGTCCTTGGCATTTCTTAATGGATTGCATGGGGTAGTCACAACACACCACACCCTGAGCAAAGGCCTTACAGTGTGCCATCAGTGACCAAAGGGCCTGGCTTTGGAGAGGGCAGGAGCTACTCTGCTTGGGAAGGACAGAGCAGACAGGGCTCAACATGTCTTCTTGGAGCAAGCTGAGCACTTGTTAGCTGTGTGGAGAGAGGGCTTGGGCCCTCGCTTTCTCGACTGTTAAAATATGCCATGAAAAAAAAATACCACGTTGCATTTTTCATAGGTAGACACTGAGCTTTCAGCAGGTGTGTGTCAACCGTGTACTCCAAGTGTGCTTATTTGATTCAGTCTCTGTGCTTCTGTACAAATTTGCTTTAATTCTGTATTGAACACAGTCAAATAATTTGAAAGAGTAAATTATAACTTAACTTGGGCTTTTACACCAAAAATCATTCACTGTTGCATTTCTTCCACTTTCCAGGGGGCTATCTTTTGGTAGCAATCTGAATTGCTGTAGCTCACATCTTCAGTTCTGCTGTCTGAAGACTTGGAAATAGCTTACATTTTCATCCTTTCCCATTTTTTTTTTTTCTCTCATTCCATCTCTGTCTATCTCACAAATGCTGGCTTCAGTATTTAATTCTTCATAAGCAGTAAGCCTACCTGAGAGGCTAACAGTGTTTTTGTTGTGGCCAGCAATTTGGAATATGAGTAAGACTTTGTTAGTCAGAAATTGAGTGTTACTGATTCATTGAAGCAAATCCATGTGGCTGGTGGGAAGTAAATATGCTGTAATAAATCACCAGTGACCTCTAAGGGGAAGATAATGTGTCTAAGATTGCCTACAGGTACATCTTCTCGACTGATATGGAAGATGGCTGTTCCCATATTCCCTGAGAGGTGTAGGGAAGGGGCTTGAAATAAATCTTGTAAGAAATAGGGTGGCTGGCATATGGTGTCAGTCACCTACAAGTCACATCCAGCCCAGCAGTGGCTGAAGTTGTTAATATATCATTGCCCTTTAATGGTCAATGAAAATGAACTTTTGATCCCAGTCCTGTTTTAAGTAAATAGATGACCCCATCAAGCAACACCATCCCATTTGGGAGCTCAACAGAGGCTAAAACTAGCAGTTAAAGATCTGCAATTTACAGACATTGCTAGTCAGCTGTGAACTTTTGTCCGGGGTGATAGTGGTGAAAGGACACAGAAGGAAGAAGGAGTGAAATTTGGGTCTGCCCAGTTTCTGGTAGATTTTTTTTTTTTTAAACTCCTTTCTGTCACAGGATATTTTGGAAATTAATAATATTATTCACGGATAATCTCAGGAGGCAGAAAACATTACTAACCCTGCTGTCTCTCTGGAAGCTGCTTGTGTGGTGGCAGGAGAGAGGTCACCTGTGGTTCAACTGTCCTCTGCCCAGAGGACTCTACTGGCAGCACAGCATTGCTGCTTTTAGTTCAAGTGATGGTGAAAAATGACAGCACATGTGCAGGCTTTGGCCCTGCTGATCCAAACTCGGTGATAAAGTAAATAAATGTTTCTACTGGGACTGGCATGCAGATTGAACTATTTTCCATTTCACTGCAAGGAATCGAAAAGGTAACGCAATATGCTGCACTGAAGGGATATGACAACCCACTTCTGATTTTATGTAAAAAGTGTTTTTTCATGAACAAGAAAATTCACTGTCTATAAATATTTTATTAATTAATTTATTTATTTTTACAGATTAAAATCTTCTTTGGTAAGCCCAAACTATTAGTTAGGAATTGTCTTGTACCATAAAGCTGGATAACCCTATTTTGCGGGGGGAAGGGAGCTACACAGCTTTTCACCCTCCAGCTTTACGAGCAAAGCCAAACTTCTGGGCAATCACTGTGCAAAATGCTTTCTCCCTTCCCCCCTTTCAGCGATGGCTGCAAACAAAGGTCTTTAGGGCTGGCTATCCCAGACTTCAGGACTTTTAAGGGTCTTTACTTGACTGGAGATCAAAGGTTTCTCCTTAAAGAGTTTATCACTCAGACAAATATTCTGCAGTTAGCATTTCAAACTGGGTTTACAAGTCAAATAATTTAGCAATTTCTTCCAACCATGTGGCCTTATGCAGAGGCTGCTGGATGCCAATTATAGCACCACTTTGACATGGAGTGCAGCAGTAGCTATTGACAATTATGTGTGCCCTTTTCACCATTCCTTGCCACAGGGAAAGCGTTTTCCACATATTATGAGTAGATCTCAGACTACTCAGCTGCGGTTTGAGTTCCCTTCCTGGGATTTCTGATTCCTTACTTGTCCCTTTCAGGACGTCTCTTCACCTCTCTCCCTGTTCAGAAAGCCTTTATCTCCTTTAAAAGTGTGACAGCTGTGGAAACATGTAACTGGATGGTGGGCATTATTGCAATTGGTGTACAGCACAGCAATGGAACTAAAACAAAGTCTTAAATATTATTGTTCAGATTCCCTTTACTGTTAAGCCTTCTCTGCTCCTGGTTGTTGTTAGAATGTTGTGGCTTTAGGAAGAAGAATTTGCCTGCTGCATTGGTGATAAAGGCCAAGGAACTTCCCAAAATGCTGCTGAGAACAAACCTTTACCAACAGCTCTTTCATGGTGGCTGCCTTAGTCCAAGGCCCATTTGTGTTCTGTCCTAGATTTTCATCTAATATAGTCTAGGTGGATTCATGCTTTTTTTTTTTTTTTTTTTAATCACTTTCAGCATCTTCCAGAAGTATACTGAATAATGTCACTAGCACCTGTCTTGGATTCATGCATTTTTTTCATTCCATCAGGCACAGAAATTGGGTAAATGGCGTGTTAAACAATGTCTCCACCATGCTGAAGGCTTTGACAGAATAAGTTGAAGCAGAGGAGGTAACTACATCGCTTCAAAAATAACCTTTCAGGTGAAGGCAATGATAAATACTGTGTTTGTATCATCTAATATGCAACAACTTAAAATCACAGTATACCTTACCCAAACTACCTATATAGAAATGTTGGCAAAACAAATGGAATGAACACTAGTTTCTAGTTTATTCAAGTACTAACTGAGTTACCAAAAAGATGATCAGATAACTATTGTGTATGATATACATAGTATACAGTGGACTATGGAAGAGTGGTAGAATGCACAATTCCAGGGGAGAAAGCTGATTTACTTGATCCATTAATTCCAGAACAAGATCATAAGGATATACTGATCTGACCATGAGGCAGGATTCCAACATAGGAGTTGGGGTACTCATCTGAAAGTGGGGGCTTCACTCTACCTTTTGTAAAGTAGAATGTCTTTTGTGTCATTTGAAGAAAGCGTTATTAGTCTAAAGATGAGTTTTGTGTTGTCCTTCTGACTACTATGGTGGTGAGAGGGATAGATGAGTGTGAAGCTGATGTGTTAACCTGTCTGTTTTTTACGCTGCCATCTAATATGTCAGCACTGGAAAACAAACAACCAAAATTTCCTAAGATGAGTGATTTTAATTTTTGAGAGCAGAATATTTTTTTTAAGGATGAAAGTTAGGCTTCTAGAAGACTCTGCTTCCAAGGGCTCAAGCCTAACCCTTCAGTAACTTAGTGCAATTGTTTCCTTTAATGGCAGTACAAACCATTGCACTGGGTAGAATAATTACACAGTTGTGGTCATGAGAATAGTAGTTAAAACTGACAACTGAGGCAAAAAGTTGCAAAACTAGATTATTGTAGACATCCTCCTCAGATTTCCTAATGGTCTATCAGTGTTTCAGTGCTTGAATATGAATATTGTCCACTTAATTATCTCTTTTGGGAGAGAGGAATTGGGTACAAGATAGACCTAAACTTTTGAGAGTGATTTATCAAGTACTAGGAGAATTTGGAATATGACAGTTAAGTCTGGAAAACAGCCTTGTTGTGGACAGAATCAATGCAAAATATAATTTCCTTGTTCTCTTATATCCTATTTGGTTTGTTTATTTTACTTCAATGTTGTAAATGGAGATTCAGTTTTGCATTCCTTACTCGAAAGCATAATTAATGTAAAAGAATTGTATTACCTGAAAAGTAGTTGTTATAGGTCTGAGTTAAATAGGACAGGACTGAGCAGTAAGTCTCACACTGCAGATGAATAACTCCCTAGAATAATAATATTATGTGCCACAAAAAGTAGAAACTAAAATATTCACACTGACTGTAAAAGTATCTTTCTACGCTTCACCACATCCTAAGGTATGTTTTCTTTTGGAAGTAATGATATACTGAACTTTCAATATAACCAGGTCAACATTTTGCATAATATATTCCTATCGTTGCTATTGCTTTCTGAAATAGTTCTTGTCAAGTCTAATATCTGATGGAGCAAGTGGTGGAGGGAAGTAAGGAGAGAAAGAACTGTTGTTGCTAGAATTCAATTTTGTGGGACACCATATTAATATGTCAGTACCTTGCAGGTGTTATTTTATAGATAACTTTATCTTGGCAACAGTGTGGTAATTTTTATATGAGCTAGCATGTTTTATCACAAGCAGTATATCAGACTAGAAGAAATCTGCTTTGATAGTGCCATTGCAGGTAACTACTGTCTGGTCACAAAATCCATTCTCAAAATGTATCAGACAGTCTTAACATCGGTAAAGATTTTTGGTGCTACTACATTTAGTGGAAAGCTCTTCTTGACTGTCACTTTTATAATAGTTCAAGTCTTTGAAATCCAGAAAAAAAAATGCTGAGCTTGATTACATTTACTTCCTTTTGCACTAATTTGGTTTAAAATTCATTATGTTTTTTTCCATCTTGAGTAATCTTTTTTTTCATGTACTTATAGGGAGCCATATTAGCAGTCTTCTCTCTGTTGCGCCACTTGAACCTTTTCATTCTCATCTCTGTGATGCTGTTAGTGAAAAAAAATCTCTCCAGTCATTCAATTTTGAAAGAAAAAACAGTTTATAATATGGGAAAATGTGAACATTAATCCAGATGAGGCTTGAAAACACCTTCTGCAGTGTTACAAGTCTTTGACTATTTCCACTGGAAATGCCTTGCCTCATATATTCCAGGATCATTTCTGGTTTTTCATGGTCATATCATGTTGGCATTACAGTCTTTCCAAAAACAAGTAATACCTCCTGATCTCTTTTTCCCCTTTAATATTTCCAAAGGATGAGCCCCTTAGCTTAATTTAAATTGTCAATATTAGTTGTTAAGCATATATTTCTACTTGAAGTTGTACTTTTCTTCCAGTTTCTACTATTCTAACTTTCAAGAGCATCTGTTTCTCTCATGTGCTGTTCTAATCATTTTTTTGCACAGCCTCTTCCACAAGCCTTTTGTCATTCCATGAAACAAGTTAGTCACAAAACTGATCATTGCAAACTTAAGTAGCAAACCACCTCCAACAAATACTCCTTCTTTCAACACTTTGCCCCTAGCAAACTTTGCATCCACCTCACAACTCTCTCAGCTCCTGCTTTCTCTACCTTAGCTAACAACTTATGAAGACAGCATCAGATGCTCCACCACAGGCTTTGCCTGTGCCCAGAAATTCTGTTATTTTCTCAACACAAGGCATAATAAAATGTTATCATCCACTCTGGCATATTTACGATAAATTCTCAAAGTAAAGCTGAGCTGCACATTAGTTCTGTAGAATCTTGTACAAAACAGTCCTATGAAAATCATGCAAGATTTGATCCAACATTATCACAGAGTAAGCAGAGAGAAAAGAGATTGTTCTCTGACAAAGCAAGTTATGTGAATTCAACTTTATCAATGTTTTTAAGTTTGGAACTTTATCATGGCTCGTGCTAAGGCAAGGACATTCTAGGGATATTCTAGGGAATGTTATCTGAGATCTGCAATTGTATGCATTTCAAATATTGGTGATAGTATTGTTAACAGGTGCAGCTTTGTGGTATGTTGGGAAATACTGAACAGCCAATTTCTCCCTTTGCAGAGGGGATAAAATGCAATAGCAGGATAATTTATTTTGAAATGTTCATCTGGCTTTCATGTTTGTCTGTTGATTTGTCCCCCCAGATTCATCGTGATGAAGTTCTTTCAAAGCTGATGAAAAAATTCTCATGATTTTGAGTGGTTCTGTGTGGAGTCAGGTGTTGGACTCAATGATCCTTACAAGTCCCTTCCAACTCGGTGTATTCTATAACTTCGGTTGTGCAAAATATCTTTATTTTTTACTTGTTAAGTCTTAGTAATAACAACCTGGCACTGCTGATCTGCTTCAAGAAAAATTAACGTTTCCTGAAGTACAGGGAGTTGATATAAAATAATACCTTCATTTCTGTATTGTCTTATGATATTGCATTCATCTAAATACAGATCATCATGACATACAACTAAATTGAGAAAAGTAAAAGGGAATTTCATACTTTTCTGCTTTGGCCGACTTCAAGCAAGTCTAATTATCTATACTAAGTTATCTGTATACTATTAAAAAATTAGACTTCAAAAAGTTTCTTTCTTGGGCTCTCTTGTAAAATATCTTCTATAATTTATATAGTAGCCATTTCTTAATGGTGGAATTTTTTTAATTATTTATATGCAACCTTATTGTGCTTTCTTATATATTTTTTTTTAATTTTGTCATTAATCATGATTTGAAAAAGGGAATAACTATGCGGTTTGGGCTCATATTTGGTCAGACAATTTATATGTGATAAGTCAACAAAATCTTTTCTCTACAAAATGGAAAGAAGTCATGAAAGATTTTTTTTTTTTTTTTCTCAAAGAAAACAGTCTGTATTTTTGTAAGTTCTGAAATCCAGCTAAAAATAATAGGAAGGTAAACATTCAGACTTCAAACTTAGACACCTGGTTTTGAAACATAAAACCACCTGTGCAGTGTTAAACAAGAGAGGAAGGAAGTACAGTATACAAGGTAAAAAGTACAGAGTGAGGTGATGTGATGTATCCCTTAGGTCAAACAAGAGGCTGTTTGTAAATGACCCTTCTGAGGCAGACATATGACTTCCCAAGATTGGAGCTTTCTACAAAGGGATGCATAAATAGCAGTTGTTCACAGCAAGGGTTATACTATATGGCTATTAGAGTGAATAGAAGCAACTCACTTCTTGCCAATGACAGGAAATAAGGTCAAGTAAAGATAACAGGTCTTTGAATTAGAGGTTTTCAAAATATTAGTCTTACGCCTTCAGTATGGAGTTGAACGAGTGGTTCTCTTAAAAATGGCCTGCTTCTGTAACTCGGAGATATTTGAGACCAAGGGCATGAAATAGCAGTCTTTAGATTTTATACTTGCCTTAGTCAGCAACACTTATTCCAGAAGGCAGTGCAATTAATAGCATAGCCAGCCTGAATGTAAATGATTCAAAAACACAACAGAGGGGTTTGGGACATGTTTTAAAATACTTTTGTGTGACACGATTGTCCGCTTTAAAAAAAAAAAAAGAAGAAATCATAAAGTCAGTGCTGTAATAGAACTGCTAAACATTTGACTTGATAAAATATCCATAACAATGTATTGTTTGACATTTATCTTTAACATGTGTATTCCTATGGAGCATGTATGTCTCTCCTTTTCCATGATCTTTGAAGGATTAACTACTTAATCCATTCCCAGAGCATCCAAGCACTCAGCTCTCTTCTTTGACCTTTTTTTAAAGCAAAAATTGATCTCTTCTTGTTGTTTGTTGTTGTTTGTGTCTTGTAAGTCATTTAGAATGCAAGCACTTTCAATCAGAATTTGTTAAGGAAATAGATTTTAAATGATTTCTACAACTTCAGTCTGAGCTACTGTCCTCTTACCTCTTGAAAGCTCACATGTTTTCCTGTGAATAATTTAAAAATGCAAAGTGATCAGTTTTGACAAGTTTATAAAATTAAATCATGGACACAACCTTAGATTATTTAAACTCCTGTGTATACGTGTTATGTCAGTAAGAAAATAGTAAGCTTATGTATACTTGCTCTGTAATGGGATGAATTGAAAATTAGTAAAACTATGAGAAAAAGAGAGGATCTGTGCAAAACATTTTTTTTTAAAAAAGGGCCAATCTTGTTTTGTAGCTCCCTTAGTAAATCAGCAGATTCCATTCATTTTATATAAAAATCTTTCAGTCCAAATCAGAAATTAAAAAATAGTTAAATGCAAAATAATTTCTTTGATTTTACACATATGTTGTTATTTCTGTAAAATACAAATTGTTGGTAAATGAATAAATTCTGGATAGTTAGTAAGGTCATATAGCATGAACAGACAGACTTCGTATTTTGTTTCAGTGTTTGCATATTGTGTTTCTAGACAAATGTACAAGAAACAATGGATAAAGTCATTTATTTTTCAGAAAAAAAGAAGTAACAAGTCTGGCCTTTCATTAGCAAGAAAGGGTAAAAACTCTTGATGGTCATTAACATGTGTTAGGTGGACTAGAAAAAAAAAAAAGATTAAACATCCTTTCGTATTATCCCTTAATCATAGGCAATTTCCTTGATGCAGGAGTTTCATACCTTTCACAGGGATGCCAAAGTGACCTGTCTAAATAGATCAGCTGCAAGACAAGGAGAGAAAAAGGTTCACACATTTGTGTTGCTTTTGTAATGCTGCAGTCCTTCTTTAAAACAACAGAAAGTATATTTCCACCTGGAGTTTTGCATTTAAGTGAAAAATCTTTCCCCTTTTATACTTTCTGCTTTGTTCAGCAGTAAAATGCCAGTGACGTTAACTGGATAAATATTGTGATTACATGAGCAAAATGTTTGTTTCTGGTAAAAATGTGCTGTTTAGGTAGAATCAATCTGAAATATTAAAATGTATTTATTTAAAATAAAAGTTGTAAGGATATATTATGCTTAGAAGAAATATTCTTTGTATCACAGAGTGATCTATAACTTATAATGAAACCTATAGTAAGGAGCAAATGCTGTAAATAATTATATTCCAGCTATATTTTAAGGACTGATGCTTTGAAACAGTGCTAAGGCAAGGTTCTTTAGCTGAAATATATTTCTTCACTGCTGTACATCTCTAAATGGTGAGGATTAAAAAAAAGACAGTAGTCTTCATCAGTTGTAATATCATATTAAAAAGTCTATGAAAATCTGAATTGCAGACCAAGTGCATAGGCAGGGAGATACTGTCTTCCTAAAATAGAGACGCTGTGCCAAGTCCACAGACCCAATGGTTTAAAAAACTGAATATAGCATCTGTCTACTATCGAAACTTGTACTAATTATTTTTTGCACGTGCCAGTATGTGCCTTTGGGAGGACATAACAACTTAAAAATAAAAAAAGCTATGTTATCTACTTTGAAGCCAGACAAATCTAAACAGATCAATGTTGAGTTTTAATTGTTCTCTTTTCTGTTGTTCATCTTAGCCATGTTGGTGATACAATGCTTATTAATGACTACAGTGGTCAGTGGTGTATTGAATGTCTGAGCAGCATAGCAGAAAATTTTCCTGTTTCTCATCCATTTCCAATAATAAATATGTTGTTCACAAGTGAAATGTAGAAGGACTGTTGAAAACCATGAAGCCCAATTTGTAGTAAAATCCAATAAAATTATAGAAAAGGAGAAGAAGAAAAAGACAGAGGAAACAACTTATACTCCCCTACATAATTGTTTGAACTGGTCAGCTTAGTAGTTATAGATTTATTATCCCATTTGAGCCTAAAGTTCTGTTAACAGTACATTGAGGTAAATCTAGGTGTACTGGAGGAGGAAATCAACACCATATCTGTAATTTCGCAGTGTTTAGCAGCAGGTGCCTCTGAAGTTCTGAGTTTATGAACTCAGTAGATGCTATTCAACAAATTACATTAAGGTGTGAACAGTGATCTGTATTAAACTTTTCTGAAGGCACATATATCCAAACGCTTATAGCCATCAGGATTGCTTACATGGCTTCTCCCTGTACTTCTCCTGCCCTGGTAAGCTGTTTCTTGTCTCCATTTCCTTACAGAAATCTCCATTCTCTCTGTCTTCTTTTGGCTTTACTGAGGAAATGAAAGAGAGAAAGAAAAATATTATTTGCAATTCTACTTTGGCTTTTTTCACAAATGTTACTGTTTATAAATGTCAGTCAGTCAATGCTTGTGTTGCTTAGACTTTTTGTTCTTTCTGTCAATTCTACTTTTTTTTTTTTTTTTTCTATTTTTGAATAAAGGATACCCTCAGTTTTCTCTTAAATAATGTGTAGAGTATTATCAGTTTGACAATATGCTCTTCTGCTTTGTGTTTTCAAATACATGACAGATTATCTGTCTCATACATCTTTTCTTCTACTCTTCATTAACTTTAATGACTGCTTATTTCTACCTATGAGGTCCCTAAAGTAAATTTCCAAGTGGTATTTCATTTTCCTTCTTCCTTGAATCTTTAACTTTTATTTAAAAACAGCTTAGAACTGGTGCCACATTTTCCTGCAGTTGTCATCTGGAGTTATTCCTTATTCTTTAAAACATTTTACTCAGAGTTAACTGATTCTGTTAACTCTTCTATTCAAATCATTTGGGGGCAAAATATGGCAGTTTTCCAAGGCTTGAATGATTTTTTTTTTGTTAATGTCTAAAGTTAAATATTTTTATATGCTCTTGAGAGGTTTACCACTCTTCCACACTTGCAATCTCTACCTGAAGAGGATGTACTAACTCAGCATACTTGGCTATGCTTCTGTGCCATGACAGCATTGAGCTCAGTCATTCTGCTTGAACTTTCATTCCCAAAGTATTGGGAGGCTTCCTGAGCAGCTTCACTTGAGATATATCTTAAAATTGGTCTGTTCTGTGTGTGGTCACTATGAATATACAACCCAAGTACTGCAGTCCCAGTGATTTTTTCTTGCATTTTCCTTAATAATAAGAAAGTAAGTGTTGTTATTCCCAGTTTATAATCAGCCCATTCCTCTGCTGGATGACACACATCAACACAGATATTCATTTCTTCAACTTACATCCTAACTGCCAAATTGTTTGGTTACTGTTCTGCCTGTACAGTTTCTATCTTAACTTTAAAAAGATCATTCTTTAAAACAGACATTCATACAGCCCAAAATTCTCAAGTTTTTAGACAAAATATGGTTAGAAATTGTTGCACAAAATAAGTATGAGTTTGACTCCTTCTGCTTTGTTTTATTTTCTACCTACATGTGTGCTGGTTTTTTTTCTTCTTTTTTTTTTTTTTTTTCTCTTGCCTTACATGTATGGACTTTCTGTGTCTATTGTAGCAACATTCAAAAACATTAATATTGTATCTGAGATGCCTGCTGAGTGTTTTTGACACTTAGCCTGGGAGGGGCACATATGTTAGTAATGATATCTCCAGCTGCTGCTATATAAATCATAATGCCATCTTAAAAACACTGACAAAATAGAACCAGATTCCATATTGAAAGCTGGCCAATGTTTCACACGAATGTCTTTTGCAGAAATTCTTGGGCACCTGTTATAAAACTTACTCTTCACTTTTAATTAAAAGATATCCATAAGTATTTTTATTAAATACCTAAGTACAAGTGGCCATCTCTTTTTGTTTTTGGTTTCTTTCTTATGTAAAATAATCTGCCAGACATTGCAATCTGTGCAAACTGTGTGGTTTGAGGGTCAGGTTGAAGTGGGGAACCTAACAGATGAAAAAATTGATGTACAATTCTGAAGCTGTGCTTGTATATCTGATGTACAATTCTGAAGCTGTGCTTGTATATCCAGTGCATACAATGCCTCCTTCAGATGCAGGCATTTTCGTTTTATTTTGTTTCAAGCAGCATCAACTGTAGTCCTGTTATTTCCTGCTGGAGAAGCCTGAGTATACGAGGGAAAAAGTACTAAAAACAATAGAAAATTAAAGAATGAAAACGCGCTGAAAAGGATTTTTAAATAACTACACTTGCATATTCTTCACTTTAACGTCTCAGTCTGAAATCAAATTCCTTCACTTTGAAGGTTGTTCTGTTATTTTTCTGTTTTTTTGTCCTCTGACAAACAGGTATGCTTCTGCCTGCTGCTTAAATCTTTATTATGATGCTTTTTTTTGTATTTTGTGTGCTTTTCACCTGTGTTACCTGTCTTTAATTTTCTCTATGGGAAACTGCACAGCTACGAAAATTACCAGCAGCTTAGAGTATTCAAATTCATTGATCACTTTTTATAGACAGTTCTCTATCTTCCTTCAGCACTTTGCTTTCTTGGGAGAATTTACTTGACAGCTTAGAAATAGTTTTTAGTAGTCTCTTTAAGAGATATGACTTTTGGACAATTTTTCCCTGTGTCAATGAGCTCTGCAGACCACAGTCTGTTTTCAGCACAGGTTTGGAGAGAGAGATGTCCTCTCTTCCTGCTCTATGCTGTCCTTTGGAACAGGGCCTTCATATTGTTTTAGCCTAATAGCAAACACCAGTAAAGTAATGTTAGCTGTCTTAAGAAGGTAAAATGAGTAAAGATCTTAGGATATTCAGACTATGGAGATAAGCATGTTGTATATCAAAGTTTTTAAAACTTTCAACATAATTTTCCCTAAGACAAAGATTTATGAAGCTGAAAGACAAATAGAAGTAAATTTTTAATGTTAACAAAACAAGCTACATAGCTATTACCTGCAAGGAAACAGCTTCTGTAATACAAGAAGCATATTTAGACCATTGAATCTTCTGTACGGTGGCAGAAGTAGAATCATAGAATCAAGTACAATATGTATTCAGTGGCAACCAATGCTGCTAACATTAAATTATAATTTTCAGTGCATAAGCCTACTGTTGTGCTGAAGTTCTGTATTGTGAGAGCTACTAAGAGATGGAATTAGAGAAGCAGTGCAGCACAACTGAGTGTTGACCTATATTCACTCCTGAAGGTGGCTGATTCACAAAGTTGTTAGGAAAATTTATTTATCACTAGTTCTTAAGAGACAGAGGACACTTGATCAGGAAAACATAACCAAGCAGAAATTAGCATCAGTACCTGTCACTAGCTAATGGAGTGCTACTATGAAATCATTCCAACATATCTTACATCAGAGGTGGTATTTCATATAGCTGTTAAGTTAAGCTCTGTAGAGAACACTGCCAAACCAGGAGGCTCTGTGTGCCTTATGTTGAACATGCTGTATTTGTTGCCTAACACCTTGAAGAAACTGTTAAAAAACTGTTTATGCAAAGAGAATCCCTGAAATTTTGCCAAGGTTAACGTTAGTGTGGGTTACAGACCATTCCAGAGCCCATAGGACTAGAAAGCCTGCCCAAGGGCATAGGAAGGGTGTAGCATAGTTTGGAATGGATTAATATGATAAGGAATGTAATGTAATTTCTGAATACTGAAGAGTAACAAAGCATTTTAAATTAAAGATAGGACTGACACTTTTTTTCTGTAGTTGAAACATATGCAGCGGAAAGACAACATTTTCAAAAAAAATTTCTTCTTCTAACCTTGTACTGTAAGGAATTATTCTTTGCGAATATTGCATAGCTAACCAGCCATATTTTAGAGCCTTATTCTCTTCATTAATCTCTTTTCTTGTGGTAAAGTCCTGAAAAGTCAACACTTTAACTGTGAGCTCACTTAACATCCATTAATGGAAGTGTATGTATATTGACAGTGTAACATAAAATGAGTCTAGAGTTAAATTTAAAGTGACTATTAAAATTGTTCCATGTAATAAATAAAAAAGGGGAGTAAAAACTGTCTGGGGCATTGTCATATACAAAGTACGCAAAACATCTCATCTGCTCTCTGGCATTAACCCAGCTGAGACCTAGCTACCATGTAAAAAACAGATTAAACTAACATCCATCAAGGTGAAAGATAATTATTGCTTGTGTCAGACAACACCTGTTTTTGCAGCATTCCTCAACTCAGTTAAACTAGAGACATGCTGAAGCTTTCCACTGAATTTTACATTTGACAGTTCCCTGAGGCAATTGCGTCTGCAAAACACCTTAAACACCTTCACCTCTTCCTTTGTTTACATTTTGGGTAGATTAAAAATGTTGAAATACTAAACAGAAAATTTAAAATGAAGCAGAAAATCCAACAGCAGACAAGACAATGATGGACATTTGCTGAAAAGAGTCTACATAAAGATCTGTTGAAAGCATTCATTTTAGAATGAGTTGTTTACCTTATTCACGTGAATAATTTCACTTACCTCACTGGAAGTTTGTTAGATGGAAAGACAGTGCCTAAAAAATGCCATCATGCACTCTCGCTATCTTTAATTGCACTACGTAAGTTGTAAAGTAAAATGTTCATCCTGTGTGATATCTGTATTACAGGCCCAAGGCTTTGCAACGAAGTCGTGCTTCAGATGTCCCAAAACAGTTTAGGGCTCATGGATCAAAGTGCATTCTGTTATGTGACAAGGAATGATACATATGCTTGCTATAGCTTTTAATAGGTCAGCTCACAGAGTGATTCGGTGTCTTTTCTGTTTGGTTTTGCCCTTTTGTGCAGTGTAGGATAAAGTTTGATTTTGTGATTGCAATATCAGCAGATGTCTTTTGAAATAGACTTCTTTTGAAATACAGCTTATTTTTGCTGTAAATGGATAAAAATAAGTTGAGAACTCTAGGTCATCAGCTACTCTGCAAGTAACAACCTGACTTGATCAGGTTAAATACTGAAAAGTCCAATCCAGACTGCTTATATCAGAAAGGGTCTTTTAATGGAATTGAAGTTTGGATTATAGCTGATAGAAAGGCCAGGTGGGTGACTGTGCAAAATGGTATCTCATACGTGAATTTGATTGTAGGAGAATTGCAGCCTCTGGTGGAAAATGCACACTGAGCCAAGAGGGATTGGAAGTGGATAGGAGTACAAATAATGGAGTACCAATCATCCCATTAAAAACAAAACTGCCAGCACACGGTAATCTATGGCAAACTGTGTTCAAAGGGTGAAGAAAGCCTCTCTGCAAAAATGTGCTTCCCAAGAGAGAAGCAGAGTTACACAGAACAGAATGCACTGAGGTCACAGATGTGATATTTATTGGGGCAATAGATTCAGAGGCAGCACAGCATGCCTCATTGCAAAAGGAGGCAGCACTTAACAGTGATTGGGACTAGATGTTTTTAATGACACAGTACTTCTAAAGGCTGCACAAAGATTTGAAAACAATCATAATCAGATGGAAAGATTGGAAACAGATAAAATATATATGCCTTAAATGAAAAGGTGCTGCAGCAAACAAGTTAGGGTAGACAGTTGCACTACCACTGAGAAAGTTTTAAGAACATCTTGTGGGAAACATTCACTAAAAGACCAGGTAGAGGAAATACTGAGTCTATTTCAATTAGTCTTACGGGTTTTATCTGAGAGCATGTTAGGGCAAGGGCAGTGCTGATGCCACCCGCAAAGAGGAGGGGGTGAAGGGACTGCAGTGTCACCTTTTCTTTTTGAAATTAATGTGGAGTACAGACCAGGTCAGCAGAGTACATCCTTAAATGAGTAACCATACTCCTAGTAGAATTAAGAGAGCAACAACCATAACAAAATCAACAGAGGAGACCACAAATTCATTAAAATGAAAGGGTATCTGTCAAAAAACAAAAACACACACACACACACACACACAAAACCCTGAAAATTAGTGATCTGTATCAATCCCTGAGTTTTTGTTAAACTTGAAATACAAGAAGAATATTAAGTGCTGATGCAGGAAGGACAGTTATTGACACAAACGCAAACATTTCATACAAAGAATGCTCTACAAGAACCCATGGTCTTAAAATAGATGGCAGGATGGCCAAGATACGTACACAAAAATATTTTAGTAACATCAACACATCAATTTCCAGAAACTTCAGAACTGTGGATGGACAGAGACCCAAACCTGATATGTCAATACAGTAACTAGAGGCAGCAGTTAAGAGTATGCAAACAGTGTGAGTGCGCCTGTGGAAAGTGTTTTGGAGACAATGCATCAATAGAGGATGAGGTCAGTGGAGAAAGCTGTCAATTATTTGAGCTGGAAATCTACATTGCTGGGAGCTGTATTAACAATACAGCTGGTACTGATTACATAAAAGCAGTACAGGAAATACCAGAAACAGAAGATAAAAAATGTCCTTTGGCTTTAATATATGAAAAATACTTCTTTGTAGTTGCAGTGACAACTGTGGAAGGTCTAGAGCATTGCTTTACATTTATTTTAATGTACCAATTCTCTGTTTTGAGTAATGTGTTTAGAGCATGACTCTGTTACACTGAACCTAACTAAATAAAAGGTGCAATTGATTATTAGAGAAGTGCAATGAGATCAGTGTGAGGAACCAAATAATTAGGTCCTATATGATGTTTTTTCAGCATTTTATTTTTCAGACAAATCTGAGTACAGACCTAACATGCATTCTTTCAAATCCCAGACATAGAAAAAAAACAAAACAAAAACATTGTCATGGTTATGAAACATAATAGTCTTACCCCTGAGTTTATAGCTTAGAACTGAGTGCCAAGTCTATATTTCTATCTGTGTTAACGCTTTAACCTCTAATACTATCTGAAGTGATTGAAAACTGGTAGAGAAAAAACAAATCCCTAGGCCAACAGCCAACTTGAAGAACAAATCATTACAATTAGCTGCCAAAGAGGAGATGATCACAGCTGGATCCTTGTTGAAGGAACGGACCCACTAATCATGTGCACCAGTTGAATCCCATGTAACAAACCCTCACCCGTGTGTCTATATACCATGTACTTGAGTTGGTACTAGTGTTGAATGTGGCACTACATTTATCTTACAGATTTTTTCTGATCCACAGCTTCCAGATACCTGCACAGCTAAAACCTGTTTATAAAACTCACAGCCTCTCATATCTCAGTTCCAAGGTACCTTTCTGTCTGGTTTTCACAATTCAGTTTTTCCATGTTCATTTCCATTCAGAAAGACAGCTAAAACCTTTATTTTCCTACCCTGTTATTTCACTCATCTCTCTCTCAGAGCCATTCCCTCTGTAGTGTAAGTCAGTGCAAATGATTTGTCTGTGAAGGAGTTTCGTAGCTTTATCTGAGCTTCTCATTCAGCATCTAAAGGTCGACTCCTATTTTTAACCCATTAATAATGCCAGTATCTATTTTCCACTTGTTACGTTTTCAAAAGAGCACCATAGTGCTTTCATCCATATATTTGGCAGAAAGCATCATTAAGAACTTCTTTAGAAGTGCAATCTATTTATCTTCATTACCCTTAGATACAATGCCTACACAAAACTTGCCATCAGCAGACCACTTGGGGTCCTGAGACGCCTGCTCCTCAAGCTGATGAGTATTGCTCTGGTGTTCTGTTGAAAAGCTGTAATTTGTTCTCTTTTATGTGACAGTAGAGCTCTTTGGGGCAGGGACTTAGGGATTTCTTCTGTTCTGTGTTTATGCAACATTATTAGGACCAACAGATAACAGATGCCAACAGATAAATAATTAATAAAACAGCATTAAAAAGTATGACTCCCAGAATCCAGGGTTATTTACCTCTATCTTATACCTTATGGACAGCTCTACACAGGGACTTACAACCAGTAAGTGGAAGACTTAACACGATCAGCTAGCTATCATGAAATCCTGATCTTTCTTTACCATCAAGCAGAGAGTTTGTGTGTGATTACACACATCATGTCTGAAAATGGTCTTTATAAAAGCCTGTAGCATAGCTCCAAACATCATACTCTGTATGTTCCCATGTATTTGGCTTCTGCTAACTCCTAAATTTCAGTGACACTGCTTCCTTCTAAACCTTCTCCCTCCTAATCTCTTAAAAATGCATGCATCAAAACAGCGGTCTAACAAGCCATTTTAGGAGCTGATTTGATTGATGCTTCTGTAATAGGTTGCCAGTACAAGCCCTATAACAAATTAGAAAGAAATGGGAAAGGAGCAGCACACGCAGGGTCTACAGAGCAAGGGTCAACTTCCTAAGTCTCACAGAGGGTTCAGTGTTTCTGCTGGGGAGTGGGTTTGGTATACTGTTCTGAACTTCCCAGAAGGAAGACAAGGGAATATGAAGGACTAAACCCATATTGGTCACTGCTGCAAAGGTAACAGCAGCCTCAGGGGGCTGGCAGCAAAATATTTCCTGTGCATTATTGTTCCAGGGTAACACTCCCTACTTAGGTGCCAACAGCCCCTTCCTCTCCACAGTCAGCCTGGATGAATCTCACGGAGGGGCTGGGCTATGGGGGCTATGTCAGGGTGTTCTGCAGGGACAGGCCCCACCTGGAGTATTGCATCCAGTTCTGGAACCCCCGAAAAAGGACATGGAGTTGTTGGAGAAGGTCGAGAGGAGGGCCACAAAGATGTGCAGAGGACTGGATAGGGTGAAAGAACTGGGGCTCTTCAGCATGGAGAAGAGAAGGCTCTAGGTAAACTTTAATGCAGCCTTCCAGTACCTGAAGAAGGCCTACAGAAAAGCTGGGGAGGGACTTTTTATAAGGGCATGTAGTGACAGGATGAGGGAAAATGGTTTTAAACTGGAAGAGAGTGGGTTTAGACTATCTGTAAGGAAGAAATTCTTTACTGTGAGTTGGGGAGACTTAAAGGTCCCTTCCAACCCAAACCGCTCAATGATTCTGTGCATGTCAGCAGCTGGAGAAGGGTAACTTCATCCCTTGTAAAGTTCAGCAGGTTGTGAATTCTCTGCTGCATGGGGGGTACATAGAAACAATGAACTATTCAACTGGTTTGTTTATTTGTTTTCGAAATAGAATGACTATGGGAGCGTACAGAATGTTCTTGCTGTAGGTCAGACCTCCACATGGAATCTCACTGGGTTGTTGGCCTTGGAACAGTGACTCAGTGCCTCACTATCCCCGTCTTTGTGTACTTTAGGACACAGTGGCACATGGGTGGGTCCCCAAACCGAAAAAAAATATGAAGAGAAAGCAGCTGCTGTCACTGATGGGGCTCCCTGGCTAACGAGAGGGCCGGATTGCAGCTGGATTCACCTCCAGGTGCGATGTCCTTTTGCAGAGCACACGCCCACGCGCCGCGCCGCACCGCTCCCTGCTCGCGCGGGCCGCTCTGGTGGGAGCGCGGCCGTTAGCGACGTTAATGAGGGCAGCGCGTGGCGGGCGGGCCGTGCGCAGGTGCTCGCAACAGGTGCGGGCAGACAGCGATGCACCGTCACCGGCTCGGCCTCTCCCTGCCACCGGGCTCGGGGCCGTGCCGCCTGGAGGGCTTCCTCTGCTGCAAGGCGTCGCCGGGCTTTGGCTTTAAAAAGCGACTGCCTCCTCCTCGCAAACGCAGTTTGCGCAGTTTTGATCTCCTTGGGAAGTGACGTAAGAAGACGGGGGAACTGCTAACCTAGGTACGAGACGCTCTCTGGTCTGTTTGTAGTTAAGCGCGTCTGCGGTTGGCTCTGGGCGCCGGTTGCTTATCGTTATTTGCATCTGCATAACCCGTTAATTGCGCGATCTGGAGCTCGGCAGCTCCTAGGGCGCGGCCCCGCAGGGTGCAGCCGCTCGTTGGTGCCGAGCGGTGCCTGCATCGCACCTGTGCGTCCGAGCGGCGGAACTGGGGCCGCCCGCACGGCTGCGGGGTCAGATCTGCCTGAGGATGAAGTGGATGGCTTGGAGGCACAGCTATGCCATTAGGCTTTGGTGCTAAATTCTGGAAAATAAAGTACTATCCTAAGCTGCCTTAGGAGCTTTCTGGTGCTCGAATTTGTCGTGCTGTCATTGTTCAGTTGAATGGAAAGATGGGTAACATCGTTATTAAGTTTTGTTGCAGAGGTGGCACGAAATGTAGTGTTGTTAGTGATTGTTACAGCTGCAGTAAGTGAATAATTACAGTAAGTAGAGTCTGGGTTGTTTTTTCCACTCTTTTCAGTGGAAGGAA
The DNA here is from genome assembly GCF_019232065.1 of Centrocercus urophasianus. Lineage (NCBI taxonomy): Eukaryota > Metazoa > Chordata > Aves > Galliformes > Phasianidae > Centrocercus > Centrocercus urophasianus. Next base: position 14,835,123 of record NW_024884722.1, read on the forward strand.
GTACTGAGTGACTGTAGTCCTACAGATCCTTGCGCAGAGTTGTTATTTTTACAGGCAATTTACAAGAGGCTGAGCAGTTGCAGGGCTTTAACGCTCATCTAATGATATCGTACTGCAAGGCTTGTTTGAATCCTATGTAGTATGTAGTTATGGCTTAAGGTGGTCAGAAAACTTTGTCATTTGTGTGTGCTGGTGAGTTATGAAACTGAAGTATGGGACATCTTGCAGGGTCTTAAAAATAATTTTTAAAACCTCAAAACATTTTCCAAGTTGTGTCAGCTAATGGGTCTGAAGTTGATAAAGCATGAATTGAAACTGCTCTAGAATTTTCAGTAACTCTTAAGAAGGGATCATAACATTGTGTGCAAGCAGGCTGAAATTTCGGGTCTGTAAAGAGCATCACTAAGAACTTTAAATGCTCTGTGTTCTCTTCCTGTCCCCCTTCCCCCTCCCCCCGCAAATTATTATTATTTTTTTTTAAGGATAGAACTGTGAGATAAGTCAGGAGTGACTGTGACAACCTTCTTCCTTTTGGGGGAAAAAGATTTCAGCTTCTCCATAATAAAGAGAATTCAGCACAAACATGAAAATGAAATTGCAATGCAGGCAGCCAAGTGAATTCATGTGTGCAGAGTATATGCATTTTAACTAACTTTATCTGTGAACTCCCAGCCCTGGAGCCTATTTGAAATAAGATAGGAAGCTTCAGTCTTGTCACAAATGCAGCTACAACTTGTCCTGGGGAAGCCTTCGTAATGGGGTCAGGTAAAGTTCAATGAACTACCAAACCAGCACTATTTCAGAAATGCTAAGGTGCTCTTTCCACTGATCTCTCCACTCTCTCTGGCTGTTATTAAACTGGTAGTTTTTACAACATCAATAAAGAACTTTCCTACCCAATTGCCCCAGACAAAGGCCTGAAAGCTAGGTTTAAACTATGAAAACTTTGTGTTAGGTTCATTTAGATTGTTTTGCTGTGTCAAATACTCACTTGAGTTCAAAAGTTCACATGAACCATGAACTTTGTCATTTCACAGCAGGCAGTTCTACAAATACAACCTGAAAGTGAAAAAATTCACGATATTTAGGGTGCATTTGTTGTTGGGTACGGAACATGCTTGGAGTTCTGTGTTTGCAAAGTCCTGTCTGATTTAAATAAATTTTTAACTCTTTAAAAGAAGGAAAAAAAACAAAACTAAACACAAGCCAAATAATTCCTTGATCCCTGACCTTTTAGGCTTTCAAACTAACACATATTCAGTGTCTAATCATTACTGCACAAACTAAACCCAGCTAATCTTCTTAATAAATTGTGAAGTCTTGTATGTCTCATGGTTTCAGTGATGGCTTTTCTCCCCGTCTGGAACACTGTGGAATATCAAAACAAATGGGTCATGGCTTTGCATATTTGTTTAAGGCTTGAATCTATGTCATCTCATGATACGGTCTTGACTTGAGCAGGTTTTACAAGTGTGTGTGAAGTAGAAGACCATTAGGAATGAAAAAGCAGTCAATGCAGTTTTCACCTATTTATTAGATAAAAACAGATCGGCAAAAACTGTTTGTGCAGAGCTGCTTTTTAAATGTGGAAACTTAGCTGACCGAGGAGCCTGTAATAAATTCAGCCTCTTTTCCATAAAAAGGAATTCTTTATGCCTACTCTCCTTGTATCTAGTAGGTCTGGAGACTCAATCTATCAGGAATAACCAGCATTTTATTTCAGACTTAAATCTGACATTAAAAACTACTGCTTTAAATCTGTCATCCTCGACTGTTAAGAAATTGTGATTCAGAGAATTGCTATGTCTGTTTTAAATGAATAATTAATCCATGACATCTGAACTATGCTTTTTTAGTATCACGCATATTTTGTGACTTCTACATTAGGAAAAAGCTCAAATTTTTGAAGTTCTCCTCATGCTGTGTAAGAACTGGTACCTTGTTTCGAGGGCTTGTCTTATAATTGCCACACTCTTGGAAACCCTCACCTAAGGGAAATATCAACTAATTATAGAATGGGTTTTTTGTTTGTTTTGTTAAATTCGCTACATTTGGTCACTGGATGAGGCATGTGTTCTTTGCAGAAGGAATCATTTGATTATTCAAAATAATTGATTGCTATTGTGTAACTCAGCAAAGAACAGACAAACATAAGGAAGAAATTGACAGTCATGTCCTTTGTGAACAACAAAGATGGAAGAATGAGGAAATGTCACATTTGGCGGACATCTGCAGTAGTTCAAAATTTATGGTGCTAAACCAATAGTGGTAGTTGAGATTGTGATCGTGCTGGTGATGTGAGCTGTGATTGTTGCTAGGATCACAACTCTACCTCCTGCCTCTTGATTCTGTTAAGTGGAAAAAAGTATTTGTTGTAAGAAAGCATTCGTTATCTTGGGCAGTTCTGTTACATTAGAAAAGGCTACAGTATCTTAATGCCATGCACCCATTCCAGGAGTTGGTAGTGCTTATCTTATGGGGCTAGCTCTGCTGCAGTGTGAGCTTTCCTCCTGCTTCCAGGATGTTGTGGGATTAAGCTAGCGAAGAAAAAGCTGATTTTTCCCAAACGCAAGCAGCATATCTCAGTAGCAATAGCTTCTTATTAGGGTTAGTGAGAAGTATCGTATACCACAGACCCGCCTAATGGTTTGTTTGTAACCAACCTAGTTCATGCATGTACGTGTAAGACTCTTCAGTTCTTCTTGCTGGGTAAAAATCGCAGTGGTAATAAAAGCCTTAAGAATTTCGGGTGTAGGTAAGGCTGAGACTTCTGTTCTCTTTTCCAGCACTTGTGCAGATGGGTTGGGCAGTAGGAGAGTTACTGCAGGTGAGGGCTGTGGGCTATGCTGTTACCATAATTTGGTTGATGAGTGACCCTAGAAACTGTGAGACAGCCTAGCATCACAGAAATCTCAGAGACAGCTTTAAGCCAGCTGGGCATTCTGAAAGCTCTCTGTGCATCTGCATAGGGATACAATATGTGTACAGTGTGCCTGAAGTGCTGTATAACCTGAGATGAAGACAATTTCTGTTGATTTGCAATGTGTAGTTTTGCAATACAAAGTCCTGTGTAAATGTCTGAATGAAGGTAGTTAGCTAATGCCGAGGGAGCTGTTCTTTGCATCTAGTTGCTGACATTGGTACAGGTGAAGACATTGGAAGGGAAAGTTATTTTTCTCCTATTTTGAACCTGGCCAGTAGTTTTAATCATCACCTTCTATTTGGGAAGCTGTGTTTTATCTGAAGAACATTCTGCTGAACCAGGCTGCAGGACTAACAATGTTTATGCAATTAAGTATTTTAAATTTGATTAAAATAAGCAATGAAATATAGTGAGAGCAGTATTTTTCTACTTGTGGATATCTCTTGCATAAACAGATGTTCAGGGTCTATCTAATTCACTGTGGTAGGTCCTAACAGGTGAAAACTTCTTACCAGGTCTCCTGTTTTTATTATCAGTTCTCCTAAATGTTTCAGGAATGCACTGAATGTATTATGGAGTTACAGTTAGAAAACTGAAAAACTCTTTTTTTTTTTTTTTTTTTTTTTTTTTTGTTTGTTAGAAATTTATTTCTATAAGTCACCTGGGTCCTCTGTAAGTACAAATAAAAAATGATAGATACAAGATTTCTTATTAAATCTACATGGAAAAACGTCAAATTCATCTAGTACCAATCCACAAATAAAACTATGGTAATTTCTTGCATTCTTTTGACTGAAATATTATTGGTGGCAAATACAATCAGTCTTTCTTTTCAGGTTGTTGTTAATTGGAGTCATCAAATTGTTTGATTAATTGAAATAATTCTAGAGTTAGAGAAAGTGACTGACCTGGGACTGCGTTCCTTGTGAATGCTTGGATTACTAGACTTTTCTAATTATTTATTACATTTATTATTTAACAAATGTAACAGATGTGATATGTTATTGTAACTTTTTAAAAACTTTTATTGAATCTTTTTTTTTTTTTTTTTTTTTTTTAAATTTTGATGTATAGACAGTGTACCAACATAAAAAGAAAGCATGATTCCTGTTTCAAGAAATAGTGAAGTTCTGGGTTGGCAGTTTAGGCACCTAAAATACAGTTGGGTCTTCTCAAGCTTCTTTGGATTTGAGTTGTTGGACAGAAAGCTTGAAATAAAAAGTCCGTTTCCAAAATTAACCTCTTACTGTCTATTTAGGCATATTTGGTGAAAAGAGTTTTCAGTGGTATTTTGGCCTTTTGGCTCTGATTGCAAGGTAAGTAAGATTGAAAAATCATTAGGGTTATTTCAGAAATGTTCTGTTTAGACTTTGTGTAAAAGCATTTAAAATATTTTTGGATTACCGTGGTGGAAAAATTGTACATTTTTTTCCAAAGCGGTTGAACTAAGTGTGGTAATACCTATATAACACAGTACAAGTTTTGAGCTTCTTTTTGAAACAGTGTCCTTTAAGACTAAATACTACTCTTACACTCTACCTCCATAAATATTGTGTTACTTTGGTTGGATTTGTGTCACTAGATCAACTAGTCTTTTGGGGTTTGATTTTAAATAAGTGCTGAACAGTAGAAAAGCTGAGGTTGGCAGTGAGACCGCAGAGAAGGCAGTGGTGCACTTGGTTACTGTGTTAATGGAAAGCTGACCAAAAGATGTGCTTGGAAGTCTGAAAATAATGCAGTAGTATTGGTGCCCTCCCAAGAGGGAACAGGCAAGTGGCAAATTGCAGTTCCAACTGTACGTGTTTGTAGTCAAACCCTGTATGGGCAGAGACAGCTGCTGTGGTGTGTTGGTGTGCAGGCGCAGGGAGATGTTTCTTCTAGTGACTTGTGGAAGTGTTTGCCTTTAATGGAAGTGTTTACATGCACAGCAGTTTCCCTGTGAATGGCAAGGAACAACATAATCGAAACAGTGGAAAGAGCAGAATGATAATATGTTGTAATAGTTGCAGCAAGGAGTTTGTCTTGTTTTTGTCTGCCTTCTGTATTCTCCAGTGTGCTCTCTGACATCCTGTTAGGGATGCTGTCAGGAGGGGGCTTTGCTTTGACCTTACAAAACAGTTGCCGTTTTCCTGCTAAATGAGAGTCCCTCCCAACAGGTTAGCTGTGAATTTACATAGTTTACATCTTTCATATCCTCCTTCTCAGGTCAGATAATTCACCAAATTGTGGTTAGCAAGTCTACTTCTTTGGATTATTTGCTGGCTGCAAAGCTCCATTGCCTCGGCGTTCAGCACTGCCTCCTGTCCTTCAGCCAGTTACTCAACTGCTACCCTCTGTTTCCCTGTTCTTTTTGAAACGTATTTCCACTGCTACAAACATTATTTTTACCTCCATTTTCTCATGGCTAGATGAAAATAAGGAACTGTCAGTACTGGCTTCACAGCCCAGAAATGAATCTGTGCTATTGCTAGTTTTCACCACGGTTTTTTTGGGAAGCTGTACTGTTGTAGGAGGCTGCTCCTGTGCAGCTGTCAGAGCTTGTGCAGTAAAGTGACACTCATTGCTGTATGTTTTCACCTTGGTAGGTCATGAATGCTGCTGGCCTGTCCTGTGCCCTGGGAGGCTATCCCACCCCAGTACGAACTGCAGAGGATTAACTGTTTTGCTGTACTGAGAATGCTAATGCCTTGTCAGGTCATCCACTGCTGCAGGTTTCTGATGTGGCTAGCCTTGATTACTGAATCAATAGGTCTATCTGTACAAGTGGCAGTGATCCTACGTGTGCAGACTGACATATTTTGTTTGCCTAAAAAGAAAGTTTATTTCCGTGCTTTATTGCAGCTGTGGAGAAAACTTAATATAGATCCACTGCCTCAGGTGTCTTTGTGCATTTCACTGCCACTTTGTATGGGCAGTTCATTTATTAAGGTCTCTACAGGATAGCTTAAGAGCCTCAAAGCAACATTCAGTTGGGTAGACCTTTGTCTCTGGCAGAAGTCCTGCTCTGAAATCGTCTGATAATAAGATCCCTCTCCAAGTCAGAGGCTTGAGATTCTCAGGATTTTGTGAGGAGAATTGTCCCTACTTGCAGTCATGCCTGGCAAGTATGCTAAGCTGCCTGCATGTACTTGCTTACTGGTGTGTTTAGAGTAGGCTCAGTCATCCCTGATGTTTAGCTGAGATGCTGTTTCAGAACTGAGTGTTCTGTTATGTGACAGGGCCTTGAAACTTCAGAAGGGGATAAAATAACTGAGACAGCCCGTTAAATAGTTGAATTTTTCCAGTGTAATCAGTGATATGTGACATTGCTAAGAAACTTCTTGCAGAGAAGTGTGATGGGAATAGGAAGAGAAGCAGCTACTTACTTTCAAAACAAGTTCATCGTATGTACAACCTCTCTTTGGATAAATCCATTATATTCAGAAAAGAACTTTGATTCTCCTAAGATACTAAGGTTTTACGTCTTATATACAAATATTGTTGAAACAACTTCATATAAACACATACATATGTTTGTTGGGAACAAATATTTTAATTAATAGCTTTTCTTCCACAGTCAACTTTTGTATACAAATCCTGTCCTTACCTGTCTTTATGCTTGTCTTCTGAAGCTTTTCCTTGGATTGATAGTGAGCAGTGTTAAATACCCACTTTCATCTTCCAACCAGAAATGAAAGATTATGCAGTGACACCTTATTAATCTATGTGGAGTGAGTATCTTTTGACTTTAAATATTGTTTATTATATAGGTCAAATGTATTGTGAAAGATAGTATTCGTTTTTGAAACAAAGGAACACCTGTGTGTCACTTGCTAAAATCCCTGTGCTGTAAATTCTGTAAACTCAGTTTTGCAAGTGTTTGCTTTTTAATGTTCTGAATAAACTTATTAATCTTCATAGGAGTTGCTTCTTTGGTTAGTTATATTAGTGGACTTCCTGATGTTGTTTCCAACTTAAGATAGTGTTCATGCAGTACTTTCACAGTTTGTTTCAAATCCCAAGTCCAGTCCAATGAAATAACTTTATTTAAATGATTCACTGCCCAATCTGTAGATGGCTGTTTCATGTAGCTCACAATTCACTGTGACGCTGATGATCTGCTCAGCCTATATACGACTGTGCAGACATCTGTCCTTTTTGTAGTTCTTGTGTTCTCTAAAAGTATTAAGTTGTGGCTGGTAAATCTGAAAGTTTGTGGTCATGCTAGAGAATCAGGATCTGTTCTAAGTTCAAGTGATGCTGTACTTATTTCCCTTGTTGTTTGTATTTTACGTGCTTCTAGAAGGCATTAATTTTTCTTTAAAAAGAATCTCTTTTACCTGCAGTCTTATCTATTCACTTTCATATTAGCCTCCTAAATACCACTGCTACTTCAGCTGTTCTGTAAATATAGGAAATATACTTCCACTTTTAAAAATATTATTTTAGTGGAATGGCTTTCTGTCATAAAACCACACAGAAAGCACAGCTGAGGAGAGACAGAACAGAGGAAATCTCATTTTTATGCTACCTCACATTGGGATCTGGTTAGCTTCTGACACAGGTGTGCTCGGAGCAATCTTGCATTACTGCTGGTGGGTTAGTGTGTGGTCCAGGATAAATGGATTATATGATAGGCTTGAGACTCATCTTCTATATAGAAAATGCTGTATTTTTTTTTTTTTTTTTTTTTTTCTCTTTTCAATCTGATTTCTATAAGGATGTTGTTATGGCAGTGGAGTAGCAGTTAGTTATTTTGGGAAAAAAAGCACTTTACCTGTCAAAGAGCGTGCAGGCACAGGACCTGCAGTGTACCCACTGTTTCCTTGGGAATATTTGATCTCCTTGTATTGATGTGTCTATGATGCGTGGGTTTTGGAAGAATCATAGAAGACCAGGATTCTTCAGATGGTTTATTATTTAGAGCTATGCTGTGTTATTAAAGTTAGGATTGTAATGCAGTGAAAAGACTGGATTCCTGGGCAATATGAAAACCCTGGAAATCAGGCTTAACTGTGTAGAGAAGAGGACAGAAGGAAAAGGTAAAATCAAGAGTTGATGAGAAATTATTTGGCATGGGAGGATGTATTCATCAAATGTCAATGGCACTTTCAAATAACAATCTACCTTTTAGATGTTCTTGCATCTGTGATCTCTGCTCTGAAAAATCTCTTGCATTCTTTCATCTTACAGCTGGAATATTGAATAAGTGACCTTTTCTGACTCGGATACATTGTTGTCTCTGACCTCTTCAAATCATGGTTTCACCTTTGTTGCTGCCAGATGCTTGACTACCTTTCCATCTTCCATTTCTTTACACCTCAAAAACTGTCCTTCACTGCTAGCCGAGACTTTCCTGTTGGTCTGTCACCGAGCTGCTTTTCTCACCACTTGCCTCTCAGATAATTATAATTGACAGGCATTTACATTTTATTCCACTTTAGGAAAGCAAATTCCATATGGGAAACGCATTTTATTTGATGCTTATTTTATCCAGGAACTGATCTTAGTCATAACTGTTTCTCATTCAGGGTTGCTGCTTTACTTTCTGTATTTTCCAGCTGGACTGTTTGAGGCATAGGAGGTCAAGTGACTTGTTCCAGACTGAGTCAGTGCTGTGAATTTGGACTAAACCCAGTATCCTAATAGCTCTGTCTTTTCCTCTGACCATCGCTAGACCATGCAGCATCTTTGAAAGGCTTGGCTCTATAGAAGAAAAGAAATTAAGAACGCAGAGTTTGAATCATTAATTCCCAGAATGTAGCCATTGAGCCTTACTCAAATTACAATGAAAATATGTTTTTGTAAGTAAATAAACCATGCTACGGCTTTTTTAGGTTTTGAATTTGTCTCTTTTGTGCCTTCTTAAGTCCATAGTACTGATAAAACGTTTTTTATCACCAACTAATACAGCAGGGTAAGCATGAAGGGGCAGAAATCTATAAGTATTTGGCCTGTCATCATTATTTAATGTATTTTGGGCAGTCTGACTCCTGTAGCTGCATGAAATTGTAGCTGGGTAACTATTCCACTTAGTTTGAGCGTACTGCTGTTGAAAGTCTGAAGGTCAAACCCTCTTCTTTATCTGTGGTATATACCATATCCTATTTTTTTCAGAGGTGCCTTCTAGAATGCTTAGGCTTCAGAGACCATAGTTAAAACATTTTGCTTTCTGGGAAGCTCCACAAAGTGACAGAGTGCTCCTCAATTTAAATGAAGTATGATTAAAGTGAAGAGAGGTTGGTGCAAGAGTGTCTGCTAAATTTGGGTCTCCAGTCTAAAGACTTTAGACTTGAGTTATGAGGGAGAAGAAATTATGTTGCTTATGCTTTAAAGGACTTTTAGTTATTGTTGCCTGGTTGTTTTTTTTGTTTGTTTGTTTTGTTTGTTTTGTTTTGTTTTTTAAAGAAGCAATACGAAAATGACTTGTTCACAGCATCATTGTAATTCCACAAGATAGAATTTCAAAGAATTCATCTTGTGGAGACTTGTGGCAGAGGTTTTTATGCTGACAGCACTTATAGTGTTGTCCTCTGCCACTCAGTAAAAAAGTAATTTGCAGACATAAATCCTTTTGCTGATGTCCCATGAAGTCTTTTTCTGCTTTACTGTTGTTTTTGTTTGTTTGTTTCCCTCTTCCCATCCTCTGGCTCTTCATCCTGGTTTCCAGTCTGAGCTTGTACGTGTGCAAAATAATGGTTTCCCATCTAAGTCTTAAGTCTTTGTTCTTGAACGTAATAGTGTCAGGCGTTGTCATCTGCATATCCTGATGAGGCAAAGCTATTCCTCTCTTCCTAAACTTATTTCAGGCAGCAGTGCTACAATTGCACTGAAATTGTCCAGGAGTCTGTCCTGGAGCAGGTAGGAGGAATGGGAGCATTCAGATTAATCAGTTGAGGATCTGCAAAATTAGAGGCAGTTGATAATGTGATGTGAAATATTGTATATCCTTAGCTTATTTGGAGTCAGACATTAATAGAGTGAAGCTGCCAATGGTGAGTCGGCTCTGCAAGAGCCACTGTTACGTTGTTAGTATGGCTATGGGGCTGAGCTGTGAAGGAAAGCAGCAGAACTTGGCTGACAGGCAGCTAGATTTTGCTAGGTACCTGGCTTTGCCATTGTGTATCTTGTTTTCTTTCGAATAACATGCAGGCCCCAGGCTGCTTCCATCTGCTTTATTACCTCATATAATTAGGGCTAAATTTGCTTTTAGTCTAAAATAAATCTATCATCAACGCTTTGACTTTCATATCTATATTACTATAAGCCATTGGTAACAGCACTCCTGATAATGCATTATGTAGTCTTTTGGAAGATCTTTAAACTACAGGAGCTCGTTTGGTTTTGAAAATACCTAAATGTGATCATCACACTGCTTTTAGTCAGCTGAGATCGCTTCAGTTATCTGGTTCTTGTGTCAAATGTTTTTGATGATGCTCAGAATTGATTTTGAACTGGTGTTTATCTCTCTTTAGGTGCTCTGCTCAGTGGAAGATCTAAGATCCCTTTCACCACATACACAAATTACCCAACTATGTTTTAACTTCATTCTAATTTTAAATTTAAATTCATTTTGTAAGTCTCTAGACAGAGGGGAGTACAGTTAGTACTCCAACTAGTACATCTCTAGAAGCAATCATTAAAGAGGTCATTTAAGATTGACTTGAAAAAAATGGGCACATAAGAGATGGCATTTACATACTGTAAGATTCCAAGGGAAATAACTCAAGTTTAGCAATTCTTGTAAGATGTCTGCTCTTTGAAACTCTTGGAAATTCATATTCTCATGAATTTTTCAATGAATGAACAGAATAGAACTAAAGCAGATCTGTCTAGTGTTGATTTCTAACTGTAGTCAGAGCAATTGGTTCAATATTGGGCAACTTCAAGAATACTGGCTTTCATATCTGAAATCCTTTAATCTGCTGAAATATTAGGCTGAGGCAGAAATATGTAATTGAGGTTCTTACTATATCTCCTGTCTAACAAGCTTTCCATAATCATGTGTACACATAATTTTTTCCTTTTTCTTTTTTAAACTAATTTTGTTTACCGGCTTACACGTCTTATAGAATATAAACATAGGGTGAGGAAGCATTGCATGTCATGGGGATTTGGGGAGGGAGGGTGTTGGGGTGTTAGTTCTCTTTGGACTTTTTCTGCTTAAACTTAAATTTGAGCTCTAGAGGTAAAACTTTCCGAAGTGTATCTGTCTTGGATTTTTTATTTTTTTATTTTTTTTTTTATTTTATTTTATTTTTTTTTTTTTTTAGACTTAAGTACTTATGAAATGGGGAATGTCTGGTTCAACACTTAATCTCAATTTAGAAAATATCCATTTGCTATTGCTCAGTCTTTATGGTGAAAAGAAAATATTTTATCTTCCGATGCTGTCTATTGTTTTTCCTGCATTTGAAACTTTTCTGAGGTAGTGGAACAGGAACAGTATATACTTAGTAAGTATAGTGACTGTTATGTAAGCACTGGATTTTTTTTTTTTTTTTTTTTTAGCTCTGTAACTGTGAAATGAATAGTTTTAGTGCTCGATCTGTCTGGAAAGCTGAGCGAAGTAGCAACATACGGTTCCACTTACTTTACTGTGGGACCACACTATGCAAACTTGCAGCATAAACTGTTGCATTCAAATGAGAGAAAATGAGAGCGAGGGAGGCTTGCCTGGTTTTTCACCTGCTGCTATGAACTTCTGACTTCACAGAATTTGTATAAAGCCTGGAAAAGCATTAAAGTTTAACAGCTACTGGTTCTTCATCAAGTCATTTGAAACAAGCAGTGCAGAGAATAATAGTTGCTCCCTTGAGGTTTTTTATGTGCAATACACAAGCAAAGTTTTACTTTTGCTGTTTCATGTATTGCATTTTCCTCTATTTAATAAAAACTTACTGAATGCTTCATAAGATCTGCTGTTCACCATACACTGCCAGCCTCCTACAACTGTAGCTGGTAAGGGGAGTAAAAATGTTTCACTGCTTTTATTTTTATTTTGTTGTGTTTTCTTTGTTTCTCTTCTCCTTTCTCCTTCTTTCTGCATATTACAGCCCCTTTATTGTCATTAACACTTAACATTGACATTTTTTCTTTCCTCTACAGTACCTTACAAACTGGGCAAATAATTTTTTTTTACATGACACAGAAAATAAAGCTATGTATTAGATGCTGCTTTTAGCTCTTTGAATCTCCCATCTACTTGTTCAAAAAATCTTGCTACTGATGTTAAGTGCTGAACACAGGAACAGGTAGTTTGCATCAGGGCTTCCCTTATAGCTGCAATAAGTTAATTAGAAAGGAAGGAAAAACTGACCCATAATTAGTAGGTTTAACTTTTATTGTGGTCATCACTAAACTTTGTTTTTGGTGTGGGGTTTTTTGTTTTTTTTTTTTCTCCTGCAAAGAATATTCTTTGAAGAAGATATAAGTAAAAACAAATGATTTCCACAAATTTGCTACAGTAACTGGGAGGTTAAATGAAACAAGTTTTGATATTCTGTTGTTTGAGGGGAAGGAGGAAGGTGACTATTTGTATGAGATATCTGAAATGGGGAAAAAAATCTTTGGTTTTATCTTTATTGAATTTTCTTTTGAATCAGTTATGACATGGTGCACCAAGAATGGCTATTTCTCTCCTTCCTCCCCCAATGAATTCTTCAACAAGTAGCAAATTATTTAAGATAAATGTCTACTGCTGTAGACAGCTGCCAGAATAGAAGTGAAAATAAACTGGTGAAAGGAAACTGCCCAGTTCATGGAAAGGGCAGCAACGATATAGTGCAGCAAGTCCATGACACTTCTGGATACACATGCTGAAAGACTTACCCTGGCTGGCCTGCTACAAATCTCCCAGTAATTCATTAAGGGAAATGCTCCTTGCAACATTTCACTCCTATTTTAACACCCTTTGTCTTTACTTTCCATACTCAGTGGGTTCATTCCTATGTCAAGTGAGCCTCACTGAAACCAGTTTTTCATTCCTGATAGAGCATTCTGTTTTGCTCGAGTAGAAAGATTAGATGGATGCTTTTACTGTAAGTATTTTAACAGTCTGCAGTATTTTTCAAGGTTTGGGGTCAAAAGAAGGATATGATCATTGTGATCCAATAAATAATGCAGAATAAAGTAGCGTGACTAGTGACTGTAGCAGTGATGAATGTTGTCATGTTTTGCTGTAACTTTGAGAGACAGCCTTGAAGAAACAACATCCTCTAAACACATTGCAATGCACATTAAGATAGAAAGATAAAAATATTGTGGTGCTTCTGATCTGCTTCAAATCCCTGAAATTACAGAATTAATTTATTTTCATTATCATAGAGGGCAATTTGAGGACAATTAGTTCTAGTTGTTCAGGGAGGAGTCCCATTAAGCTCACACTTAAATTTTTCTGAATGCTGACCGTGAGATTTGTTCCATTTAAACAAAAGTTTGCCATTTATGCCAACTGCTATTTAGTTACATCAAATGTCTCTGTTCTTCCTTATGTAACTTGACTACCCTAAAGAAAGTCATAGCTGAGTCCTGGTTTAGTAATTTTGTATTTCTAAAACAGATCACAGTGAGATGGGACAATACTTGATTTTACACAATAGTTTCTGAAATATGTTGGCAGAAACCTCGATAACCTGACTGCCTGTATCCACAGAAGTCAAGAATGTCATCTTTTGCTTATAGTCTACAGTGTTATAAGATTAGGCAGAATGGAAAGGCAAAGTATAGGAATACCTGTGCTTCTGGTATACTTTTAATTTAAGATGTAATAATGTAAAGGAAAAAAGGGCATGATGGATTGATGGCAACTGCTGCTGTAGCTAGAACTGATTTGATTTTTCTAAACAGTAGTGTGCAGATCTTTGAGTGCAGTTTGTGGAGAATAGTTCTATTGAGCAGATTACAATATTGTTCTATTAAGCATGTTGTTCAAGATGTCTGTTTAACTTTAGTGTGTCTCTAGCCACAGATTCCACCTTCTTATAGACTGGAGAAAAAAAACCCACCAACAACAAGAAGATAAAATGCTCATCATGGATGGCCTTCTGTGTGGCCTCTAGATTTCATTCATAATCCTGATGGGATCTCCATGGTCTGGAGATATATTCTATTGTGCATATGTGCTCATATATACATGCAAATGATGCGGTGTTAGATGCATAAAGGAAACTGGTCTTGAGTAGATGCATATAAGTGAGGCATGATCTGGCTGCTGGATTTTTATACTGGGATGGGAGTGGATTGTATGTTTATACTCATCCCTAATCCAGTAAGAAAGCTAATTGCTATAAATCTTGGGAAATTTTATTGGCTGTGTCTTGTGTTGCCGGCATTATGCATCATTATTATTTTGTGCTTTTTAAAGTTTGTTTTTAGTGGTACTAATCTCTGAGACTAGAATCTAGATTGCAATAAATGCTGTTAAATCTGATGGGGGTTTCAACTTGGAAATCTGGTCAGCTGCTATGTCAGTGGTTTCATGCAAAAAGTTGTTTCATTTGCTTGTAACTCACTGGGATGGGAACTGGTAGCATTATGAAGCAGAAGGAAGCAAACTCTTTGCAGTAGTTATTTTATTTTACTCTCTGCTTTAAGTTTGAGATACTACACCAATTTCTTTAAGTCAACTTCATCTTTCTAAGTGATGAGAATATCTTAAGTGATGAGTTTGTATATGGGTGAGAGGAATGTGTATTTGACATCCTACTGAAGTCCTATGCTTTATGTGTTCTTACTATTAATGTAGAACATTATTAAAGTTTCTCTTTCACTCTTAAGTTTTAGCATTCCTGTTTTTCCTTTGTGATTATATTTTGTGTCTAAATATTTTTCAATGTGCTATGATTCATTTAGGCTTAAACTGTCCCTACTCCGTCAGATATGTGCATCACCACATGATGAAACTAAATGATCACTGTTGTCCTTTTCATCCTAGGCCATTCTATGATTCTATCACCTGCTTGGTATCATAACATATGCTTTGCACTTTAAGAAAGAATGCAGTGATGCAGTCTGAATTCTAACAAGACTATATTTAATGCTCTGTACAGTTTTGGAACCTGAGGTTTCCTTCTCCTAAGATGAAAAAATTCTCTGTGTTTATCTATGTGTTCTTGTAAAGCCGACCACATCTGATAGAGCGGGTGCAATTGCAAGGCTCCAGGGTTTTTACTGAGAGATAATTTTTCCCTTTATTCTGTGTGGAAATATCTCCTTCCTTTCTCAGTTCTTTCAAAGTACGCCCTTTATTTGCACATATGACTGCTAGGTTAATCAGTCCTTGTCATATATGGACAGGAATATTCTTTTCACCTTTTACCTTTTATAAAAGTTGCCTGGTCTGTTAGAATGTAATCACTCTTTTAATTAAGCACATATTTTAAACTGTTTTGATTTCTTGTGTCTTTTATTCCAATTGATTGTATTAGCCTTCTGCCACTTTATATTACTAATCCACCAGCAGTATCTCCCTTTTTGGCCAGCTTGCACAATGTAATCAGATACAGACTTCAAGAGCAATGGCAAATCAATGTACTAATAATATGAAAAGCAAAGAGTAATGAAGGTAGAAGAACTAAAGCCAGTAATAAATTGAGTAGCTAACAGAAAAAAAATATTAATATTATTTTTGAGTTACTGTGATGGATGTGGTTTTAGCTAGAGACCTATTACACATGCCTTAATGAAACAAAGCAGTATCAACTGGTGAAAAAGCAGCAAAGCTGATTTTTGTAACTCTAAAAATAGGAAAGTGGCAAACTGTGATGAATAACTGCTTACAGAGGTGCTCCTCTCAGTCAGATGAGCTGTGGTACCAGGAGTCATTACAAACGTGAAAATTTAACTTACCTGAACTTACCTCACCTTGTGTACAAATAAGGTGATGCATGACTTTAAAATTAACATTTAATACATTTCTGTAATTCTTCAGATTCTATGTTTATGCCTTTTCCTTTGTTAGGTGGAAATGGAAATTCAATATTCTGCAGTATAAATAAAATGAGAACTTGCTACTAAAGTATGTGATATTTTTGCCTTTGCTAGTGTGTTCAGTTTTTGAAATAATAACTTCTAATATCTGGAAAGCTTTTTAAGAACCTTTCAGATTCAAAAAAGATCAGTGCCTTCCTGATTCAGTACCAAATGCGTTTGTGTGTTTAAGGCTGCTAAAGTACAGCCTTCTCTGATTTGTAAATTCTTTTGGCGGATAAAGTGATAGACTGAAAACCTCTGTTACATAAATAATTGTTTGCTCTTAAAGATTATTTGTATGCCCTGTAGTCTGAGCATGGCACTAGTATGCAAGCAAGTTATTTCTTCGTGTTTGCCATTCATTATGAGAATCCACTAGTGCTGCTGTGTTATCCAAATTCAGACTGTTTGACTGCAGCACTGGTTTTATGAGTTTAGGTTTTACTGCTGGAGTTGCATTGCTTTTTGGGAGTAAGGTAAATTGTTACTCCCCTTTTTAGCTGGAGGTTAATGAATAACAAACAGGTACAAGAAACATTCTTATTTCTGTGATTTGAGATATCCTTGACCACAGTGAACTAATTAATTTGTCAGTGATAGGACTAATTTGTTTTCTTACAGATCTGTGTTCTGTATCCCTATTTCCTAGCTAAACCCTAACTCTCTTAAGCTGTGTGGTTCCCTTTGCAGTGTGCTGTTCCCATGTCTGACAGTTGCTCCTCTATTTGAGAACACCTGTGACTGTCTCATACCTGTTTGCCACCCATACAACAAGAAGCAGTGTGTTCTTTGTTGGCTTAGATTTAGTTGTACTTATTTGCCAGTCGTTTTGTATGTCTAAATTAGCCAACATGCAGGCAACACAGGATGGATGGCTATCAAAAAAAGGTTACAGTCTTGCAGAGATGTTACTGGTGCTTGCCTCTTTACTCCTCTTTTGAATTCACAAACTGTGTGTGAACTTGAGAACACTACTTAGCTTTCTCAACTTGCTTAATCCAGTTAACAGGCATAAAAATTATAGGGGAAAATGACAGATAAACAAACTATACAGTTTTAGGAGCCTCACTTGAAAATGAATTAGAGCAGCAAAATATCAGCTCTTCTTGAAATAGAAGATATATTTGTAGCACTTGAAGAGCTTATCCTACCCTGTTCTTTCACTTGGCGTATAGATGAGTCTTGTAAATCAAATGAAATTAAGAAGCTGTTTGAGTTGAATCATGAATTTGATTATCATTATCAATGATGAGCTTTGATTGCCTCTGCTGCTTTTTTAGCAACTCTTGTCATCTTCTGTTTTCACATACCCTAGCAGTGAAGAACTTAGAGTTTTATCCTTGTGCACCCCATGAGAATGTGGGTTTGTTTGTTTGTGGTGGTTTTTTTTTTTTTTTTTTTTTTTTGTTTTTGTGTGTGTGTGTGTGTGATCCACATTCTTCTTCTTCTTCTTCTTATGTTTCTTTCAATTCTTTGGTATCTCAGCAGTGATCTTACTGTTGAATCTGAGGAAATATTCACATTTTAGTTTATACATTGTTTCTTTTTTTCCATTTCCATGTAGTTTAGGAGTGCGTTTCCTATAAATTCAGCAGCAGCTCAAAGCAAGAGTAGAATTGTCAGTAACATATGAAAGGGAAATCAGTTCCTCTCTGTGGACTGCTGAACTTGTATAGAGATCTATGGAGGCATCTCTCTCTGCAGATTCCTAAGCCATATCAAGAGGAGCTGTACTTTAGCAGCCTTAAACACACAAACGCATTTGGTACTGAATCAGGAAGGCACTGATCTTTTTTGAATCTGAAAGGTTCTTAAAAAGCTTTCCAGATATTAGAAGTTATTATTTCAAAAACTGATATCTTTAAATTCAAATGCACGTGTTTATGATGCAATTTCATTAGGAGCTCTTTTATGGTACTTCCAAAAACCTGTGCTTTGCAGAGCACTATTTCTCATCATGTAGACCCGTTAACCACTGGCTCCATAGTTCTTCCAGAAAACAACAAAAATCGATGTTATTTTCCAGAAGTTCATCCCTGGATACCCTAGTGATGACTGCCCAGAACATCAGAAAGCTGTCTTTTTAGAAAGTGAAAGTACAGCTAGCTTCTCATTTCAGAAGGGCTCTAGCGACCTTCCTGCTGGAACCTTACAGCTCCAGAAGTGCAAAGTGCATTTCCTTGGAAGGTTTTAATCTGGCTGTTGTAGCAGGAGTGTTACAATCTCTGGATTGACACAGAAGGTTATTAATACAGGCATAACTACCATTTCTTATGTTCAAAATAAGAATCCCAAAGCTAAGTTCTAAGTAAAAACGCACATACTGTGGGATGGAGTGTCTGCCTTACCAAAGTATATTGCTTTAGTATAGCAAAAAGGAAAGACTGTAATGCATAGCACAAAAATGAAGGGTCATCGTGAGCATCATTGCTTTGCTGCATCATGTCCCTGCTTCAGGAAGTCATCCTTACTTTAGGAAGCATTAATAATAGAAAAAGTGAGATTAGTAACAAATCTAACTGGGCACAAACATAAGCACAGATGTGTGTTAGAAACATTAAGATTCCATAAGATTTTTTTCTTCATTGAAAGTGAAAGAATGTTTCAAATAAGGAACTTGCAGTAATTCAGTGCGCCAAGTGTATGCTCTTTGAATTGCAATAATTACTATTAGGGTAGGAGAGGAGTCAGAGATCACTTCCTTCATGCTGTTTATTCTTTCTAGTGTGTTGCATCATTGAATGTATGGCAGGATGGGTGTCCTGCCAGTCTTCTGTGACACTTTAAATAGGGCCAATCGAAAAGAAAGAGTTTAGTGTATCATCACCGTTGAGTCACGTTTTCATTTGGCAAGAGTATCAATTACAGCAAACATTAAAGGGGAAGGAGGGCTTTCAGGAGGACAGGTCTTAGAAATGCAAATTTTCTAGTGTTCCAACAGTGGTAGAAATGCATAGGCATTAGTAGAATAACTTTCGAGAACAGTGTATGCTTTAGTGGAATAGCTGCATATTTTCTGAATTAGATCACATACAGTGCTGAATAAGCTCATCCCTACCTTAGCCACTTCAGAAAAGAGCCAAGGGCCTGTTTATCAGACAACTAGCAGTTCACCAGAGGAGCAGATCAAAGGCACAACCTGGTAGGTGCCCTTTCATACACTCAGTGTTCTCATGCTTTTCCTTCTGGGAAAAACCTGACTGTCTCTCATCAGTTCTGTCCTGTGAACAGTCAAGTGTGTCCAGTGAGATAGAGAAGTCATTTGCCCCTATACTCCAAACACTGGCTCGTCTAGAGTTGGGCTCAGGTTTTAGAATTCACTGTGACAATTGTCCTTAAGGTGAATTAAAAATGCCATAGATTTGTCTGCTAGGTAAAGTAGAACATTCAGATCCTTGGGTTTGGATTTGCCTTGCTATCACCATATTACAGTACTAAACAAAGAAGACCAATACCACTAAATTTTATTAAGCCATTAGTGAAACCATTATGAAAAAATTACTGGCAATACTAATTCTTGATCATGGTTATTTACTAAAAAAGAAGAGGAATAAATAGAAGTTTTAGAGCAGCTGGGATTACTTCAATCCAGGAATGAGTGGCTCTGATTTTCAAGAGAGGTCTTCTGGGGAAATTGATTACAAAATTCTCTTTGCTTTCATGATAGTTCTTGATTCCTATTTGTTCCTAAGTTGTGTTATGTACATAATCAAAGGTGGGCTTTTTGTTTGTTTTTTGGGAAAGCAGTTTGGTATTTGAAGGAAAAGCCTTGAAAGAAAGAGTTCAGAAATCAGTTTATATATTAGACTTAAGAGCTGAGTTACCACTGTAGTCCAGTAACTGAATATCTGGAATACTTTCCTGCCACCTCTAAGGAAAGTGCAGTGGGAAATGGGGATATCCATTTATTCCTGGGAAAGAAAGGTAAATACCTGCAGGTTCATGCTTAGACCATGATCATGAAAAACCAATCGGTTTGTCTCCTGCTCAAAGGAGAAACCATGGCACATCCACCAAAGTGTGTAAGACTTTCATTATGACATAAATAAAGGGAAATGATGGCAGTCTTAAATAAATTTGTGAAAAGAGGATTCTCTGTGTTCACAAAGAGTGAATCTGAGCTTAGCGAAGTTCTCAGACTTACTGAGAAGCCCTTAATACAAGAGAGCAAAGGCTAAAATATGAAATTAAGAGTGAGCTGCCATGGGAACTTCTTGGGTGATTAAGAATTGCCATAAGCAAATTTTGTCCACAGAGGTTTACCTAGTATCATGTAACAAGTTAATGGCTGTGCCAGGAATAGAGCCTGGATCTCTTGGCTGCTGATCCAGTGACTTATCCACTGCCAAAAGCAAACGGTGATTAATGAAAAAGCATCAACATCAATTCTGGCAAGAAATAGGAAGCCATAATATGTTTGAGATGGCAAATGCCAAAAAGCTGCTTAGTCCACCTCTTACACACATTTGAATTGGAAGTACATTAATAAATCTTAGTTAGACAAATGAGCAAATGTCAGGAAATATAATATTTCTAGTTAATCTTATTTTATTTAGTTAATCCTGTAATTCATACAAAAGGACTCCCACTTACCCAGAATAGCAAAATAAAAATAACTCAAACTTTTCTTCTGTTGAGGTCTTAGTTAATCGTTAGAAATGTGTTCTTTTTGTGGGTGGGTGGGTGGTGGTGGTGGTGGCGTTTTGATTTCCCTCCCCCACCCCATATTTTCCCCTTTGGGTTTGTTGTCATTTCCAGGTACTTTTTTGGTCTGATTTTCAAGCAGCATACCTGACTTACTATATCTCTTTTAACTTCAGTTGCAAAGTTTTAGAAGCTCAATAATTATTTTTTTTTGCTATGAAAAATGAAGTTCTCAGTGAAAAAGGCTTTTATATGGTGATTGATAGGTCTACTGTATTTCTGGTTTTAAAATTAACTTTGTTCATTTTTTTCCAAAATTTTTTTGCAAAGAAGAATAGCGTCAATATTGCATTCTATTGAGCGAGTTTCCACTATAGGCACTCAGACGTCAAAATGTTTCAAAAAAATATAAAAAATAAAGAAATGAATAGAAGCTTCCTTGTTCCTTAAGTTATTACTGTGTTACCCTGAACTGTAAGTGAACCCTTTTTGCTTATAAAAGAAGCAGCTGTTCATGCGGTTGAAACCATGGTTCATTACAAGCTGACCTCAAATTCAGGAGTAAAACTTCCTCTATTTTACTACAACTATTCAGACGTGGACTAGAGATAAACAATAATCAAAATCAGGATGAAACTTGACTGGGAAACCCTCTATACTCTTTGGCAGAATTATAGCAGCACTTGGATCAGGGAGAGTGATATAATGTTAAATGACCCTAAAACATTCCCTTCTCAAATGCAGCAGGTCCATGCTGCCAACTCTGTAGCAAACAAAGGCTGATTGTGATGACTCCTTAAGCATAAGAGTATAGAAACATTAATTATCACATTTTTTCACTTTAAACATTTACGGAGAGTCAAGATGTAAATGGGCCTGTTTATGTTCATTTTACACTTATTTTTTGGGTGAATTGTGTCCTATTTGAATTTCTTTCCTAAATGAATGGTTTTACTTTTAGCTAGCTTTGTAGTTACACTGGGTGTAAAACTAATGAAAGTAAGCTCCTGTTACACTACTATTTTGACCGATGATGTACATCTAGAATAATGTCATACCATTACAAAAAGTAAACTAAATTAATGCTCATTACTAGCCAGCTCTCTTTTATAAATGAAGTAGGGCAGTGACATAGTGCCTTGGATGTATGTTTCTCTCTTTTGGTCTATTGTGTTTGTTATCCCTTTTCTGTAGCTCCCTTGTTTGTTGTTTGTTTTGAGACCCAGCAATCCTTTCTAATATTATTCATGACCCATATAACGAGACTTGGAGATATGATCTTTTAGCATTAAGAAGAGTTCCATAGGATTTCTTTCTGAATACGTGTTTGCCATGATATATTTAATACATAGATTTGGGGTAACAAGTTTGAGTCAGTGAAGTACAGGATGCGTCAAGTAATAGCAATATTAATGATACTTGTTCAGTAATCTGTAGTATAACTGTTCAGATCATTCTTTCGGGATCTGGCCTGACTTTAAGTGTGGGGATTTTAAAAACTCTGCAATGAGTACACGTCCCTGGATTTTAAAAATGTGTTGTGGAAATATCTTAAGAAATGTCAGAAGTAAAAACCAGGGGGCGAAGCTGTTTTGCTGGATGGGAATTGCTGGGGATTCGTAATGCTGTTCTGAGAAAATGTGTATATAAAATCTGATGCTATCTCCCATTGATAGATAGTTTTCATTATGCCTTATTCTCCCCCTGAAGTGCATGTGGTTTGTGGCTTTCATTATTAATAATGCATAGAATTGTTGATTTCCTTTACCCACAGATTATTAAAGGTGGTGCTTTTTTATTATTATTATTTCTTTTTTTCCCCTCCCCAGAGATGGGGTTTAAATTGTCTAGGCTTTCAATCTTAGGAAAACAAAACTTTCTTCTCCTTTACTGAGGTGTCGTTTTGAGTGAAGATCACTGAAGAGATGAAATGTTAGATTTCTCTGAAATGTTTTCTTAAGTTTGTTGGATTTTCTCTGCTCTGCATGCAGTGCCATTTTCCTTGCTCTGTGGCATTCCACCTCATCTTTGTCCATGTCTGTCCTCCCATTTCTGTAAATAAACCAAGAGGATACCAGCTAACTGTCACAACAGTCTTACTAAAGCCACTGTTTGGGTTCATCCCAGCACCTTCAGACTCCATTGGGTTACTCATGTCTTCTTGTTAGAGTATTGAGGAGCCTTCCTTGAAGCCACAAGTGGGAGAGAATAAACTTGATATGTCTGGGCTTTTTCCTCTCACTTTCTGCTTAAGTTTTTGCCCTGTTGGTGCGAACTCTGCCACAGTCTAAGTGGAGAAGATAAAGGAAAGGGGGAAGGGAGGCTGGCTGCCTTTCTCTCCATCCAGACTCCAGGGATGAATCCCTTTCACAAGCTGCATATATCCTGTTTTCCATGTCCTACAGTTTCCTCTATAGGCATCTGTCCTGCTAGAGGAATTAAAGCAGTACTACTGTTAAGACTGGGAGTCCAATTACCTTCTTTTGATAAGTGAGCATCCGCCTTGGTACTGATCTTTTTGATATTTGAAGTGCACAGGCTCATTGGTCATTGTGACCTGCTTTATTTCTAAAACAACTTTGTGGTGTTTTAGACAGCTTCAGCTAATTTCAGGACCTTTTGAGGCAGAGCGAATCTTAGGTCAGCTACACTTGTATTTTCTAAGCACAGTTGAAACTTTGCAACAGATTTTAAAGGTACTTTTCAACAGGTACATCAAATATATCAGACTGAGAGATTACTGAAGAGATGGATTAGAACAAAGCTTCTCAAGTTACTCAAAGTTGTTTCACCCACTCCTAAAATGAAACCATGCTGCTTCCAAGAAAGGGAACCGAGGATAATGTGCTGTAGAAGAATGAACAGGACTGTCCAGAGAAATCAGTATGCTCACCCCTAAAGATGGCCTGAAATAATTAAAGATCTAAGTGATCAGGAATATTTTTGTGCCTGTCATAGCAGTTGCTCTAAGTTCTGAACTAAAGCCAAAGGAGCCTGTTCTCCTTGCCTGATAGCAATAGTGTCACCTATTGAACTGCTGTTTCTCCTGCTTAGAGCATTCTGAATTGTCTTGTGTCTGTTCTTGTCTGCCCAGGCTTTACCAGGCTGATGGTAAACTATTTAGATGGCAGTGTGATGGGTACAAATTGCAGACAGGCTACCGCTTTCTGCCTCCCTCTCCTATCTCTGATGAATTTTTTAGATAAGAATATTTGTAGTTTTAACCTTTCTTCTCCTTTGCAGTGGTTTGAGTTAAAAATGAAGTGTCAGATGTAATTTTTAATTTCCTGTCTATTTCATTTTAACCCAGGTCTTTTTGCTTGTTTTAATCAGTGTGATATTTTAATGCAGCTGTTGACAAGTGACTCTTGCTTAGGCATGTTTTAGAAACATGCAAAATATCTGCAATTCAAAAAGCAAATGATGCATTGCAAAATTGAAGAGCATAAAGAGCAAAGTAGTAGACTTGTTTTTCTCTATATAGCTAGAAAGTAACAAAAACTGGTTATCCTAAAGCAACCTAGAGCAGACTTAAAAAAATGATGAAGGCTGTATGTTCTTGGAAGATGCTGCATAGGTACAGCCCATGTGGAGGAGAAAATGGTTTAAAATGCGAGGGATGGTTTTCATTTAAGAGACTTTGTAATATTTTTCAGGCTTCAAAAATGGGTTAACAGAAAAAAGATATCCACTGCTATTCATTCTTTGTAAGAACAAAACAGATAAATGCCTGTATCAAAATTGATATTAGGATAAAGCCTATGCAGGCTGTACTGTTTGTCATTCATGGTCCCTGTTTTGGGGAAGCTAGTTTTCCCTGTTTTCATCTTGGATTCACTCCGGAAAATGTAGAGGGGTCTAAACATCCTGGAGAGGACTTCTGGTGCCTGTTGCAGAGGCTGCTCTTGTAGTGATGTAGATTGTAGTTATTTTCAAGAAGAGTCAGAACAAGACAACCCCTCCATGACTAAAACCAAAATATATGGTACCTGAAATGTATCAACTTTCCAGTGCCTTCTTTGTATTGAAGTATTTGTTTATTTTGTATGTCTGAAAGTTTTTGCTTTCATACGTGTTAGAAACATTTAAGAAGGTAACAGCACGACTAAAGACTTACTGAAGCTAAAGCTAAGCAAACGCGATGTAAGGGGAGAGTGGACACTTCTATTTATTTCTACTTGCCTTTGTTATTTTGTTTTCTCCATCTGCTGCTTTATATCTGTTTACTCGCAGCGTTCTGTCACTGGGTATTTAATTGCACATATGTGCCTTGTCTTGTGTAACCCTTTCTTAATCTATTGTACAACTCTTATGAGTTTTTCTGTTTCATCTTAGATTTCTTCAATTTTCAAACTTGTGTAAAGCATTTATTTCAGCTGTAAAAATGTAATGTTCTGCTTCAAACTGGTTGGTTGCCCCAGACCTTTTTGGGAATTGCTCCTAACATGTTGGTTTTTGTGAAAAGTGCTTATTAGTCTGCCAATTATCTTACTATGTCAGAAAGATATACATGCACATGAAAGATATACCTACAGCAAAAATGAAACCTGCACTGTGCTTATTGCTTATGGTCTACTCTGTGCTTGCTGGTCCCGGGTTGCTGCAGCCTGGAACGTCTTTTACTTGCTTGCAAGAATGTTAACTGTGTGATCTGCATACAAGTGCCAAACAGACGATTCATCCCATCTTGGGGGTGTTTGTGTCCCTAGGCATAGAAGAACAATGGACTTTGATATCCTCTGTGGTTATAGAAAAGCTAGAGAAGAATGCAGGCACTCGATTTTGCAGTTCAGATATCTTATGAGGCAGATTATTTGCAGATTAAATGGATATTAAATTGTTTCTTTTATGTTAGTTACTGTTTGTCTCTAATTTGATTTTTCAGAACAAGACAGTCTATCAGGAGGTGCTGATAGCTGGACCCAAAACTTACAACCTCCATAGGGTTGGTTTTTTTTTTTTAGTGCTACTCCTGGTTTATCTCATAACTGTATTGATTTGTCTTTCATTTTCTCTTTGCTGTCCTCACTTAAAGAAAATCACACTACTCTGTAAACTGTCAAGCTGGTTAATGAAAT
Organism: Centrocercus urophasianus; assembly: GCF_019232065.1. Taxonomy (NCBI): domain Eukaryota; kingdom Metazoa; phylum Chordata; class Aves; order Galliformes; family Phasianidae; genus Centrocercus; species Centrocercus urophasianus. The sequence continues at coordinate 14,860,719 of NW_024884722.1, forward strand.
GAATATTAGTACTTACAGAACAATTGTAAATGAACCAAAGAGGTTGGTTGGCAAAGCCATGTTTCAGCTCTAAATTTGAGATCAGTTAAGTGGCTTAAATGCAAAAGCTTTGACGTGGTTTTACGCTACTGCACTTACACTGCTTTTTTTTTCTTTTTTCTTTTTTCTTTTTCCCCCTATAATCACTTTCTGTATGGAAAAGTAAGCTGTGTAGTGTGGAGAGCAAGTGGAAATTGTGTGGGAAAAGGTTTGGGTCTCGGAAGTCCTTAAAAAGGAGTTCTTAAGCTTTTAAATCAAAGGAGAAATTTGTCAGTTATTCTACTTCACAGCAGTAGGACAAATTTGGTGTGAGTGAGGACTTCTGTCCCAAAGCTACCTGAAGTTGCAAGTTTTGGCTTTGTTGTTGATCCTTGACAGAAATTGTAGTCCAAGTTCCCTTCACCCTCTTGAGACTTAAAGAATGCTGGCTCTCTTCCAGCTAAGGCACTGTTCCAGAGGAAGGTAGTATAGCTAAGCCGGTTAACTGTCTGAAAGTAGCTGAACTAGAAAGGAAAAAAGAGTGAAAACAGAGAGTGTCTTTTATATAAAAATAAGAGTTGCTTTGCTACAGGTTTTTACATTGACTTATTCTGACTTCTCTCTAGTAATAGCCTGAGTACGTTTCCCATTTATCCCAAGTTTACTATGTCCCCACCAGAAGAAACTGGCTTGAGGAAAACTTGGCATAACAAAAAGTCCTATATTAAAGAAAACTAAAAATTAAGCAAAAAGACTTAATCGGTGGGTGTCTTTTAAAACTGATTTTATCTGAAACACCTCTTCAGAGCTGAGACAGGAGAGAACAGTGTTGGCCAGTTTGCAGATTGGTTAGAGACATTTAAAATTAAATATCTCTTAATGTTGGATGTAATTTAATCATTTTTTTCAACCAGAAGATTAAATGAAAGAACGCAAACTTCTGTAATAAGTAATTGAACTGAAACATCTTTCAGAGAAAGGTCTCCTGCTTTCTTGTCCTGTGCCTTCCTGGACTAGTAACATTTGTGCAGCCGGAGCGTTATCCTGTATGGCTTCAGCGCAGTTTGGTGCTGTCTTTTGCCACTGTACATATAAATGTCTTTTTCATGGGTGTTTCTAATTTGGGTATCTGCATATTTATAATGACTTAGCATTATTTATTGGTGTAAGTGCTCTTCTTTTCAAACTTTTCTTCATAAAATTTCAGGAAATCCAGGTGGTTTTTTTTTTTGTTAGTAGTACATTTATGCGATTAAGACTATAGATGCTCAAATAAAGAACCTCAAAATAAATAGCCTCTTTTTTTTTTTTTTTTTTTTTTTATTTGGCAGAAGTTCTCTCCACTTTGCTGAATTTAGATTAATGAAGTTTGGTTTTCACGAGGTCAAGTTTGTGTTCATCATGAGCAGCAAGCCCACAAGTGGGTGCCATTTTCAGGCAGGATAACAGAGTTTGGTGAAAATAGCATTGACATACGGGGTGATTAGATTAGATCAGATGTGGTATGTTATGGTAAAGGCTGGTTTGGGGAGTGAGAGAGCTGTGATATGCCAGTGAATAGTTTTCAAAGACATGCTAAGCATCTTGGGCTTAGTCAAAGGTCCACTTCTGTGGTGGTCCCATGTGGACTAGTATTTTATTTATTTTTATATATATGTTGGTTTTTTCTCTCCAGTGTTTGTTGTTTTGGGGAATGAAATGAGGGAGTTCCTGAATACATGCAAAGGCTTAAATGGTTTTTTTTTTTTTTTTTTTTTTGTGTGTGTGTGTGTGTCCCTTTGGACTTAAATCCCAGTGTGACTTTGAAATATCTTTAGTCTTTGAAACATTTTGTTTTTCCTAGCATGCCTTACAAATAATCAGCCTTTAAAAAAAAATTCTAACCAGAACTGAAAGCTGTTAAGAGAGTCTGGAAATATTTTTCAGATACCTTTATGATGAACAGTTAAGGCTTTTGCAAGTATAATCCAGGATTTAAAAATAAAATAATAGTTAAAAACAGACAAATTCAGAGAGCACCACCTTTACAAAAGATAATAATTAGATGAAATGACTAATGGTCCTTAAAGGCTGTAAGTGAGCTGAGCATCAGTGTTAGTGTCACACCATGTCCACACAGGGGAGGATTCAGGCATGTGGAGAGAAAGCTAAGCCTCACAGAGCATGGTCTTTTTTTTTTTTTTTTTTTTTTTTTTTCTTTCGTGCTGCCTCATATTGGCTAGCTCAAGTAACAGAAATATTCACCTTCAATGCGTTTAAGGTATCATGCAAGCCACTTAATCAATCTTTTCTACTGATGAGTGCATGAAAATAAGAGAAGCTTTGTCTGAACATCATAACTTTGAATGTTTGTAGCAGGTGATTGTGGATTCCACAGTTCCTTTTTTCAAGTCTAACCATAATACCAAACTCGCTCACTCAGTAGGATGGAGGAAATAGTTCACAGGACCAGCCACCATCTTAAAAATGTTGGGAATGTGTTGTCTCCCCTGGCTTTGGCATTGCTCCCTCTTGTGTTTCCAGTTATGTCTTAGTAGAGATTCCCACTCCTATTGCGTGGAGGATATGTCATCCTCATTTAGCATCAGACAAGGTTAGGATCATTGAAGTTGATGCATCCGCATAGTTCAGCATAATTTGGCACAAAGATATGGCTCAGGTCCCAAAAGCAGGATATTACCGATACTACTGTGGGGCTGCACTTCTTCCTCAGAGAATTTGATTATTTGGGTATGGCACTGATTTTGGCTGTAGCAGATGAGTTACTATTATTTTTTAATGCTCTGTTTAGGCAATGACTCTATAATTGTTACACTGAAACCATGGAGGTTTGTTCTGGCGGATTAAACCTTGGACCAGAATTTTAGAAAACTGACTCCTCTGGTTTCTGACCTGTTGACGACAGTGGGCAAAGCTCAATACTTAACTAATAAGGCATGTTCATACGCACTGTAGGGAGATATCACTATTACATGCCAGAGCCAGGAGTAAGAGTGTTGCTCTACAATATGAGCTGTTTTAGTCTGATGCGACATTAATCTGTACTCATCACGAGCGTGATCAGTGGGGAGTTACCCGGATCTTTGTTCATGAAGATAAATGTCAAATGTTATCAATCCAAATTCTCATATGTTTTTTATCGTCACAGTACCTGAGTGCGTCTGAAGTCATAGCACTCACAAATTCATACCTAAACCAGTTAGCAAAAGATGGTTGCAAAGATGCCTCTGACAATTTTCTGGCGGTGTCTGTGTGGATCAAATCTATGCTGTTTCCGCTAATTCTGTAACAGGCAGAGAGATAAGCTTGTTTAATTATTTTGGTGGTGAGGGAAAGGATTAAAACAAGGCTAGACTTGGACTCAATAATGGAGTACTAAACTCATAATAAATTCTTTCTTTTACCTTCCTCCTAGTTTGTCTTTCTACCCAGGAGGCTAAGGACATGTTCTCTCTTCTGAAGTCAGTCTTTGGAATAAGCACTGCCAACAAGGCCAGGTGTAATTTAAAAATATTTATGCATTGTCAGTTCTGGAATTAATCTTTCTTAATTGAATTGACACGAACGCATGTCTGCAGGTAATGTAAACTGTCAAACACTCTGCCAGTGACAGCATGTTGGTCAGGGTGGTTAAGTTAATGAGAGATCTAAATAGTGATGGAATATCTCAGTGTTGGCTTTGGAGCCTGGTGTTTATAAATGCATTAGTAACATCACATTAACTGCAGGCTGCAAGACTCCTGAGTTCAGAAGGGCTAATTATTTGTTTGCAGTTGCTGAAAAAACCAGGAACAAAACGTTTTTACCTCAGAAACAGGAGTATATTTACTGTATTGAAGTTTCTTGCTCTTGAAATGCATATAATGGAAGTTTTAAGCAGGATTTGTTTCATTTGATAATCTATTTTCATAGACTGGATATACTATTTTAAAACAAACAGACTGAAGCATTTATCAGTGCTGTCTAGGAGCATCTTAGCCATTTCCACTGACAACTAGATCAAGCCTACTGCTACCTTACAACAGAGCACACAGTCTAATAATGATGCTTCCTTCCCCCTCATGGCGAAATGCTTTAGCTTTTGCTTTAGCTGTCTAACATCTGGACCAGTGCAGGAAGGATACTGTGAGAATAGCAGAAATCATAGATAAAGTTTGTGTTGAAAGAACAAAATTAGCAGACGAACCATTGCTCGCTGTAGACAAATGTTCATAGGGGTTTCCCAGGTTCCTCCAAGCTTAGCAAAGTATGCAATCTGCGTGACATGCTCAAGGGCTGAGGCTGCAGCCAAGTTATGTGCGTGGAGGTAGGAACTTACGAATTTGCAGCCTGAATGATCTATATCCTGAGAGAAATACTTGCTTAAGTGCCATAATAAATAGTAGTAAGTATCACGCTGCTTTCTGGGCTAGAGTTCAGACCTTCTTTACCATAGGCAGGCTGAGCGCAATGGAGATTTACTGTGTGTTCCTGGGTGGAGCCCTGGAAGCAAAGTGTTAAAACGTTTGAATAGGAGATAATTGAATGCTTGACACTGGGACAGTCACTCTGTAGATGTGAGTAAAAATGAGCTCAGAACTAAGTTTCCTTTGAGACACCATTTTGCTCTGGAATTTGTCAAAAATACTTTTAAGTCACACAAATCTTCCAGAGAGATGTACTTATCTTAAAGAACTAAGTAACATAAGTGAAACTTCAGGTTTGCGGGTTGATTTCTGACTGTTGGGAATTGTTAATAGCTGATTATCCACTACAAAAGCAATAACTGAGAAGATGCACTGACATCTGTGCAGGCAAGCCTGCTCTGCAATGAGAAATGTGCTGCATGCAAAGAGCAGATAGGTTACTTCTTGGTTGTAACCCTGCTGAGGTGGTGGTAGTTTCATGAGAAACTTGGCATTCTGTCTTATTTTACAGTCTTAGGTGAGTGATGCAGAGTTTTGGAAAAGGAGATAGCTCACAGAAGTAGTCTTGTTCCCTGATAAATGTTGTTCTTACCACATCACTATTGTCTAGTAGTTTTTTTTTTTTTCCTCCTAGGAATGTAACTCATTGGCCTTTTTCCTCATGTACTTTCTTAGTAGCAACATAAATTATGAAAATTCTGTAAAGCATCCATCCACATTTTTACAAGGCAATAGCTTTTATGGCATAATTCAATTCATTGCTAGTATGTGTCTTCTTTTGATTTTGTCCGTGTTATTCATTCTCTTCCTTATCTCATGGAGACAAAGATGAAAGAAATTTATAAATGGGTCATCTGAAAAAATGCAACCCCAGTAAGACTACAGTTCACCAGGATCTCTGGAGCTGTTGTCTTCATGTTAGCACTTGGCTTCCACATCAGAGTTCATTCTGTTGTTTCTGCCAGCTAATCCGTAAGTTCTTTCAGTTTTCTCTTATGGCTGGAGTAGTATGGCAAGTGTTGGGGTTGACAAGTTCAGAGTGTTCTGGCCAGTATTTCAACTCATTCTCCTAAGGTTCTGGTGGTGGTGTGTTTTTTTTTTTTTTTTTTTTTTTTTTTTTTCCTGCTAAAAATTACAGTGACTATTTAAACCCTTCTAGATTATATGTGGTATGTGATAGCGTGGTTTGGATTCTTTTTATATCCATACTCCTGAAAATTTGTACTGCCATTATCCTGGACATGATCATGAACTGGTTAAAAACAATAGTAATAGGACTAGCACTTATGCTGGTAGGTTGTTGTGATCAGGCCTTGCCTGTATGGATTAACAGGAGTTTCTACTTTGTCCAAAACTGGAAGTAGCTTACTTGGTTGAAGCCAGCAGTAGACAGACCATTTCTGAATCAGCTAAGCAAAGTAGTCACTTCATTTTAGAAGGATTATGACTAATGAAGCAAGTTCACCAAACTTAACTTTCAGTTGAGGTAGTGTGTGCTGATCTTTTGCAGATAGTGGGGCAAGTTACTATTACAGCCTGACCCGTGATCCTAAGAGCTTGTGTAGTTCCACCACTACATACTGGAAGCAATACTGGTAACTTTCTGCAGGTTTTAATTGAAATTGAAACTTGTATTCATGATAAAACTGATGTGTATGTTATTTTTACAGATCAGCAATCAATTTCTTTTCTTTCTTCTTTTTAAATTTTCACACCAAATTTTCTCAGCAGTTAATAAGATTGTATTTTCTTTATATCCAGATCAAAATATTTCAGAGGTGAAATTTGGGTATTTCAGTTTTTGAGGCAGTGGTGAGGTGCAGCAGTGGATGTATACAAGATGGCTGAGGTTTTACGGAGCACGCATCCAGATGCTGAACAATTGCTGTGGGAAGGTATTTTAGACACGACTTTCTCACATAGACCCTGAGTCAGCATCTCTACCGTGTGATCTTTGCAAAGGTAAGGCTGGCTGAATTAGAGACGTTTCCCCATCTGTTCCAAAACGGACTAAGAGCAGATAAGTAGTCAAAACTGACGCTAAGTGCGGAACCCTCACAAGGCTTTGCCAGGTTGTCTGGCTTTTGCTGTGCAAAATGAATTTGGGGTTTCCACACATTTTTTCTTCTCGTTGCCCTGAATGCAGAAGTTGGCTTTCAGGCCCTTCTGCTAGTTTGCGAGCAGGGGAGGTACATTTCTCTTTTCATTGCTTTGGGGGATTTCCATTCCATTTTCCTTTAATTTGCTCCTCCCTGTTAATCGCATAAGAGAAGCTCAGAGTGTTAAGTGAACAGATAATTATTGGTCTATGTATATGGACAAGAAGAATTCAGATTTACATGAAAATAGCTAACTTCAGGTTAGATCTTTACATTTGGAAATAAGCTCTTTTCAGGTCTATTTTCCTTCTATTGTTATGTGCTTTATTTAATGTGAATGGTGGATGTTTGAGGAGGGACAGAGGTTTGTTTGACTATTCAGATTCATTGGCAGGGTTTAAGTTGGCACAGCATGGATAGGAGCTGGATGAGTGGAGGCATCTGATTTCTAATTAAAAACACACGCAGCACGTATACTTCTGCAGTTGAAGTAAATCAATTAAATCTTTTCTCAGAGTCGATCGCTTTTACCGGTCTACTTTTTTGTATGCGTATGTTTAAACTCTCAGCACAGTGGGACCATCACCGTTCTGTCAGAATTTTCTAAGGCAACAAAGAGAGCCAAAAGCCAAAACAGATCCCCCATAACAAAGCCTGTGAATGAGAACACCGGGATGAATTTCTGACCAGGTGTTCCAGTTCTCTTATTGAGTAAATACTTGTCTCGGTCTTTTTTCTCTCTTAATTTTCTAACGGTAGCATTTACACTGTGCAGGATTTTGCGGGAAGGCTCGCAGGTTATGTGGTAGAGCGCCCGTGTTTTGGGCTAGGGGACTTGATGCGGGCAGGATTAATTGTAGGAGTTTCATTGTTTGTCTCCTGCTCTGAAAGGGAAATCCTTTGCTGTGGGGGGAAAAAAAGGAAGCTGAAGGTAACTTCTGTGCCAGCTCGGAGTGTCAGAAATGTGGAGCAGGAGCTGATGGCTGGAGCTGCCGGAGGTGCCGTGTCTGGTGTCTTTGCTCGCTAGAAGTAAGGGCATAAGACTGAAGCAAAGGCGCTAATTAACTGTTAGTTCTCAGTCGTTGTCTGAAGGAAAGTATTTGTCAGCTTTGTTAATTAAAATAAAGACTTGGTGTATCCAGGAGAGCAGATGCATGTACAGAATATTTCTGCAGCATTTCTCCCCTTGAAATCAGGAAAAGTAGCATCGGGAAGTCTGGAATGGTGTTGCTGATACACTTCTCCCCAGTTAGCGATTTGTAAGGCTTTGCTCCTAACTACTTTTACATTTAAATAAGTGTCAAGCGTCTGAAGGGATTCTCTTAACTGCTTAGTTGCCATACTTGCAAGGTCTGTCTCCATGTCTAGTATACATGTGGACTGGTGGCCAAATACTTCTTAGTTGGTGTTTGTTTTTCTTTTTTTCTTTTTCCTCTTACGGTATTTATTCTTGGCGGGGTGGGGGAGAGGAGAATATTCGGAAGGTCCTTCGTAGGCGGTTGATACGATCTCATCCTTTGAGTCTGGCAACTGTCTTGAAAGTGGTTTTGGTGCACTGAGGCTTGCTAACAGAGGGCTTGACTTCACAATATTTTGTTTGGTGTCTTAAGAGATTGCCCTGTAGGATATACCCTCTGTTATTTATGTCAGCACACTGTAGCGCTATGGTTTGAAGCAAATAATAGTTTCACACTGGAGGGAAAAAAAAAAAAAAAAACCAAAACAAGAACAAAAACAAAACAAGACAGGGTGTAGTAAGAAATTGGTGTTGCTTTTTTTTGTTCTAAGTCTGATTTTGTTGGCTGAGGATGGGGCAGTGGACAGGAATAAATATCTAAAGCTACTAGTAGCATCATTGCCAGTGTATTGTGGGGCTGTAGCCCCAGTGGAGCAGGGACTCTATAGCTGATTCATGATCTTAAGAGAGTTTAATTTCTTCTTCATTATATTTGATCTGATAACCTGAGTGGTAAGGAGGAGTATACACACAAGTCAAGAAAGCTTGGCAACTGTGCAACAAGAGTCTCTCAGCTGTGAGTATGCATTGCTGTTCCCAGCTGCACAGTGCAGAGCTGAGTGCTTTCTTAGGGGTTCCTGCCATGGGCACGGGATGCAGTGAAATATGGGAGCTTGTTTATTTTGCAGTGTTTTCTTATTATATAAATGCAGGGAGGTACTGTGTCTTTTCTTTGTTCCTATGGAGTTATATTCTCTGGTGTTTCAACAGTAAGCTAAAATATGAACAAAAATGTCTGTTATCATTTAGTAGGTTTTTTGCATTTTTTTTATGCTCAAGATTCTGAGGGGTGAGTAAGTCTTCATGTGTGCATATGGGTGGTTTTAATATTCTCCCTGAAGAGAAGCATCTAATTTATATGATCTCTAGTTCCCTGTGGCTTCCATTAGAAGTAATATTATTACTCTGTCACTTCTCAGGCTAGTGCTGACCTCTTCATCTTTTCTTCTACAGGAAGCCTTACTGATTGCTTTCATTGTTCACATTTGAATCTTTATTCATTTATTACGGGCCTCTTTTGAGACCTATGTCAAAATCAAACAGGAGGTTTGAACATAAGCTGATTATGATTGATAGAATATTGTGACTTTGGTTTATTCACTGTGCCCCGCTGGATGATGGCTGCATTTTTTTTCTTAATTGCTGTTTCACACAGAGCTGTCCCATAGAGGACATACCTGTTCAGTGGGAGTTCAGGTGCTTGGGTGCAAATTAACAGTTCCATTACTGCCTAGCACCAGTTGCACTTAAGGTATGAATTCCCTACTCTGCTATTCTGCATCTCTTTATTTATAGGGATGTCTGTGTCTTCTTACAGCTTGGCACCTCAGCTTTGTTGTGGCCAAAAATTCAGTGTTTCTGAAGTACTGAGAGGAAGTCTGTGCATATTCAGTTCATTTCTCTGTCTGAAAAGATTCAACTCAAATTTGCTACCTCACTGTGTGTGCCCTTACAGATGTGGTGTTGGTGGGAACTTCCTCCAGCACTGTTACTATGGTAGCAGCACTACTGCAGGAAAAGGATGGAGAGAAAAGTTTTGGTCTGTGGATCCCGAATAGTTGCTGGCAACTTGCTGCAGCCCTCAGCTGTGTCGTGTACGATGCTAGAGGATCCTTGTCCGGTACTGGTGACAAGTAGCTCCCCTGAAGGAAGTCAGTGAATGCCTCCCTCCTCTGTGCTGCCACTTGTGCTTCCCTTTGAGGTGGCTGATGGTACCACTGCTGTTCAGGTCTGTTCACCTCCTGTGGTGTTCTGAATGCCCTGGTGCTTTGGTGCTTTTTGCTGCTATTTCTGGCAACTGTTAGAGCTAGGAGAGGAGCAGAACTGCCTTGGAGTCTTTCATAAGCAATTATAGTGTATTCAGAGCTTTTTGGTGGCTTTAGCAAAGAAAGCATTTTCCCTGCGGTATTCTTCATCCTATATTTGTCACTGGAATTTATCTGTCAGCCACAGTAAATGTAACAAAAGAAACTTTTCTGAAGAGTAGCTTTGTGGTTAGAGCACTTTTGGGCTCAGCAGAGTTTTTTTGGTTGTTTGTTTTTGGGTTTTTTTGGTTGTGTATTTTTACAGAATTTTTCCATTTTCTTTTTTTTTAGAGAATTACTTTCCAATACACTGCATGACAGTTCATTCATACCCAACAGTGAGCAGTTGTGTAAAACACCTGTGTTATTTACTAGCTAAGATAATAAGTTAGATTCAGCACTGAATGCTGCATTCTTGTTATCTGGTACTGCTTTCAAGTTGCCAGTAGACATTTAGGCATCACTTCAGCATGGAATGGAAACTTACACAACTGCACTAGACTCGGTGTGAACCAGGCTGTCACTTTGAATCACTTTCTGTATGTATTTGTAGATTAGGTATGTTCCAAAGGCGTTGACAGCTGTGCTTACCAAATACACTTTGTGAAGGAATGGGCTTCGGTGAGACTGCATTTTCTCCTAACTATTAAATAATGTTATTGTTCATATGTGAACTGTTTTTAAGGCAGGGATGAAGCATAAGCACTGGACTTTGCAAACAAATGAGACTTGGGATGTCATCTTGTGGTTGTTTGAAGAAATGCATGAACAGCGTGTGGCTGTTGCTGAGTTTACTCCTTTATTTTACCCTGAGCTGGTTTGGGAGCAAACATTTCTTCTTGAGCTACATCGTATTTTTTTTTTTTTCCTCATATAATCCATTGAGTTGTAAAGTAAATTACAGAAGCTCTTAATTTTCTCACAGCCAGTAGTCTGGTCCTGGGAAACTACAGAGTGCATTTACCACCATTTGAAGGGCATCTGATAGGAAATTGTACACTTCTTGGAAGGCTGAGTGCATCATTGCAGCTGCTGCTTTTGGAATATATGTGACTTCAGTGCTGCAATTTTGGTGTATTGATAGCAAGTGATGATATACCGATTTTATTTAGCCTTTAAGTGCTCTCTGTCCAGCTTTAGCCTTTCCTAGGCTTTCAGCTAGCTTGTATTTCATGTCTTAAGGACACTCAGGTGTAGCGAAGGTAGCCTCATCAAATAGAATTCATTTTTCCAAAACAGAGAAGTTATTTTGGACCCAGGTAATCATTTCTTTGGAACAAAGAGTCTATGTGTGTACTAAGGACTTGTGACAGGAGTGTCCCTGAACTGAACATGTCACTACAGTATTTTGGATGTGTAATTGCTGAAGTGAAAGACCAAGTTTATTTCTATTTTTCTGATCTGATCTTTACTTCCTGGTTGAAGGCCGGATTTATTTTTTTAATTGGGTGGATGTACTTCCCAAGCTGCATTAACAAATTGCAAACTTGAAGGGTGCAGCTTGTGGAAAATGTGACACAGATCTGCTCCAGGCCTTGAAGGAAATTTTCATTAGGAAAGTATGCAACCTCATGTGCCAAAACACAGATCAACTATAGGAATATGCTTAGTTGCAGTACAGAGGACAATTACTCTATAAACAAGATTTTTATGTAAAGTCATAACTGTGTGTATTTAACAAGTTACTATTTGAAGCAAAGCAAGCTTACAGAAATTCCTCCTCCCATGAGGAATTTCTAGGGTTAATTCATTCCCCATTTCCTATCACAAGGACTGGTGTGTGTTTTTTTTTTTTTTTTTTTTATTTTATTTTTTTCCTTCTGCGGATGTAAAGGGTGTTACCCTCAGTTTCTGTCAATTAGAGCAATACAGAGCCATCTTGGCTGGCATGGCAAGAAACAGCATAATGTTGTTACCCAGACAGAGCTAAATCTTTGCTACAGTATTTTTAAGCTGCTGTATTTTGGAGTCAAGCCTAACAGTTCTGTCAAGGATTACAGATGTGACTAGCATTGTATGTAAATGATAATGCTCTCATTTACTTGCTTGTAAACATATGCTTTCTTTGTTTCTGAAGTCAGCTGGGAACTAGGATGGATTTTCCAGCTTTTTAGTTACTTAAAACTGTAACATTTGCATAATTATAGCAAAACCATCAAGCCTAGGTTTGTTTGCACAGAGGCAGCTGGAAGAGAGTACCAAACTAGGTGCTAAGGGAGGAGTCTTGCTTGGATTTCTGCTCCATTTTATAACCGTGTTCTGAGGAATGCTGTTCCTAAATACCTCCTTAAAGCTAAATGTTTGTCTTGTGATAGCCATTACAAGCAACAGGTTTTTTTGAACTATCATGAGAAGCAAGCTGCTGGGATTTTTTTATTTTTCTTTGTCATACCTATGGCATTGACTGAGATATGCTTTATTGGTGGATGAGCAAACACTAGCTGATGCTACTGTCAATTATTTCTGGAGTGTATTTCTTTATTACTGTAGGGACAGTCCATCCATCTGGGTAGAGATTAGTTCTAGCTCTTTGCTCTCATTCACAGATCAAGATGCTTGAGCGTTTTTTCACCAAAAAATAAGGATGTATCTTTTTGACAGGATGACTGTTGGTTGTGCCTCCACTTTAAACAACAGGGCATCACAGTTATGTGATGCCTTTACTCTAACTTGTTCAACAGAATTAAGGCAGTAGCATTTATTTTGCCTGACGTGCACAGTTTTCACAGTACTACTTAAAAAAAGAAATCTGTGTGCTGCTAAATACAGACTTTAACTCTTGCAATTTTGACTGCCATCTTTCTTTAAGGCACGAGGAGTCTCAATGCAGTTACGTATGTCACTATCACACAAAGTGCAGATCCTACTGCAGACTTCCTATCTTTAAAGAACTGGAAAATGTTCATAGAGAGGCTACTGCTTTGACCATCCATACAATGAAAGTGAATCTCAGACTACAAACCTGATTTTAGTGCAACTGAACTTTTGCAATGGATGAATCTGGAAACTTGCATTTTACTTGTGGATAAGTTTATTTAAGCATTTTTAAGTTACAATAAGTAAATAGTATATTAATATAGTTGTTTCTACATATATGCAGTTCTAATAAGTACATAGTTACTGCAATGTAGATTTGATAACGTTGTATCCTACACAGAATGATGCTGAATCATTTTATGAAATCTGACCTATCTTTAATACACTGTAACATTTCCTTGGTACATGTAATAATAGTGGTGTAGTTTTTCATTAATTTAAAATGCAAGGTGCACCGATGAAGAGGAATTATCAAAAGATGTATCTGTTGAAAAACAGAAATAGCAAGAACTGGCAGTTTCCTGAGTGATTTTCATGAAAAATCTAGTTGGTATAAAAGCAAGGGAAGTCAGAACCTTACTGGGGTAGATATTACTGTATTCAAGAAATATACACGTGGGTCTTTTTGTTTTCTAAAATACCATCATGACCCCTTGAGTCTTGGATAACCTTGGTTAAATTCTTGTAATCTATTTTCCAGTTCAAAATACTAGCCAACAAAATACATGGAAAACCTTGCTCAATTTGGTCCGCAGTCTGAGGCAAAACCTCAGTACTATTTAAAAAGACGAGGTGGAAGAAAACTCTTCTTCAAATTGGTTTCACCATCTTCATTGACAAGTAGTTCTGTGGAAGCGAGAGAGGAAGAAACGAGGTGAAATGATGTATATGAAATACTCAGTGTATTTTTCAAAGAGATGTTATGATTCTAGCTGCGTCAGAATGCATTCAGGATGTGCTAATTTCAGTTAAAGAAAATAAAATATTTCAGAGTAAAGTAGAATGTAGGGAGTAAAGTAACACTTAAACATTCTTACCGGCAATGAATAGAGGAGTACTGCTACAAACAGGAGTATAATCAACAGGAAGATAAGGCCTATGAAGAGCCATTTAAACCTGCGCCACACAATAAATTTCATTGTCTTGCAGGGGTTTGTAAACCAAAGGAAGGAAGTATCAGGTCGGCTATATTTTGAAAAAACAAACAAATATTAATCATAGTTTAAATACAGACAATACTTAAGTGTGATAGTACAAATTATTTAAAATGCTCTGATCTAAAGCTCTGAGTTTAGAGCTGAAGGAGTTGATTTTTTTTTTTTTAATCAGTGTCACTCAAATATTGTGCCATTACACTGAAACAACCTTGCATTTTATCCTTATGCTTGTGGAAGGAAGCACAGATGGCTTTTAGAAGCAGTTCTTTAAAGGACAGATATAGCTAATCTATAATAGCTCATTGTAAATGAAGATTTTTGTCAGGAACATCATAGCTAGAAATACGTTCCTCAAGCTAGTAAGAGAAAGATATCTTACTTTGGTACATCTAGTTTGGGGTTCATGTTGGGTTCATCTCTTCCTTTACCAGCTGGCCTCTCCTCAGCTTCTTTTTCATTGACAACTTCCAATGTCATTTCAACTTTACCCTTCAGAAAACATATGACATAGTATCTTATTGAAAGAGCAAGAAGAGTACTTGTTTGGTACCTAAACACAGTAGTCATGGACAAGCTCATTTTGTGTGTGTCTGGGGGTTGGTGTTCCATTTCCATCTGAAAGTTCTGTACTACAGTGGTGTCTGAGAATGATAAATAGGAAAAAAGATCAACAAAAACAGCACATGTTTTTGCTGATTCATTAGTAGTTGCATATTAAGCTCCATATTGCTTTTTCCAATTTACTAAAACAAAATCAATTCTGCTTTTCTTTCAAGAACAACTCAATGACTGCATCTTTGCCTAATGACTAAGCATCTTGGTTTTTTTGTTGCTGTTGCTGACAGATGTTTTGGACTTTTTTCCCTTTGTTTATTGAGTTGCAGTATCAAGTTTTAAAAGCAAAAGCACTGGAAGAAAATAGAGCATACATTGAAAAGGCGTAACACCTCCAGCAAATGATAAATATGTATTTTGTTTAATTCTTCACACATTTTGAGTCCAAGGTCTAATCATATGCTTGAATATCTTTAATTATGAGAGTTCAAACATAGCACCGGTTAATTAGAATTTTTTCCCAGGTAGATCCTTTGCAATTAAAAGATTGCAATTTTGAAGAGAAGGAAAGTAATAACCATACCGCTAAAATGCGAGAGCCATCCTTTTCAACACAACATGGCCACCACCCCTTCATGGATTTCTGTTCAAAGAGAGAGGCAGTCATGGAAGCCTTCTGAGAACTGTCTGCTTTGTATTCTGGAATCATGTCCATATTGCACTTCTCCGGAACTTTTGCTGGAATTATTGTTCTATGTAAATCAAGTTCCACAAAACCTAGCAGACAAACAGAGTAAAACATAGACACTGCATAATGTGACCAACAAAAAGCAAAGCGGTTCAATATAAGCCTTTCCCGTATCCAAACATGTTCCAGGAAAAAAAAAAAGTGATCAAATACATGTAACGTTCTTCTTTGTTTAAGCATGTTGTGAGGGGCAAGTTTGACGCAGTAGGCTGTGTTTACACTTATCTTTTTGATGTTGAATGCATTAGTATTGATAAAATGTACTTAGCTGCAGTATCAACCCTTTTTTTTTTTTTAAATGAAAGATAACTTGATCTTTAGTATTTTTTTCCCTAGGTACTTAAAAAGAATATAACAAAGTATAGAAATATAATGCTCAAGTAATTTGTGATAGTTAAATGTATTATTTAGCCAACAATACTTTCAACATACAGCCCTTATATAATAATTTAAAATTGTTTTGCTTTCTTACCAAGATAGTCATCCAGGGAGAATTTGTCATTATCCCATATCTGGATGATCAGTTTGGGTGGGATTCTGAATTCTGTCTTGTCAAGGCTCCAAAAATGTTCCTAAATATTTAAGAAAAAAAGGGGAGAAAAAAAAAAAAGGAAAGAGAGAAGCCTGCCACTTGTGGCCAACATTGTTCCTGGCTAAAAGGAATCTAATGTTTAAATTTAATATTTGTATTGAGAAAACTATGACAAACTGAGCCAAGCTGCCTCTGTGTATACAGTGAAAAAAATTATCAGACTAGTTAAAATCTATGTTTTAAGTATAGAAATTTTCAAAAATACCTACCTTTTTGGAAACTATGCAGAGTTGCTCTGCTGGGAGATAGTCAAAAGGAAAAACAAATCTCCAGTTGAAGTTTCCTTCTCCATCCAGTGATCTGTAGTGAACATCTGTTTTCTGCTTATTTTCCTCATTACCAGGCATCCATCTGTAAGCACAGATGGACATCTTTGGTGGCTGCAGTGGAACCACACAGTAGCTTGTACTACAGCCATGTTACTGAGTAGCTGCAAACAAGCCAGAGAAGTTGCTCACAGAGGCATGGAGGCTTTCACACTCTTTCAGTTCAGTGCTGCAAACATGAACACTCAAAACAAGCTTTTGATCTGCCAAGACTATTGCTCTCTCTGTGGTGAATTGGTTTGTTACTTTTTTTTTTTTTTTTTTTTTTTTTTTTAGGAGTTGTTAGATAAATACTCTATAGTCTTTTGGTTTCTGTTGAATTTTTTTACATTAAGACTAGGAAACTTACAAGATTTCAGGATACGTAGCACCAAAGCTAACTCCCTACTTATCTGTTACTTCTCATCTCTAGGTTTTTAGGTTTAGCCTTAAAAGGCTGCACTTCTGGGATTTTTTTATAAAACAGTAACTGTTCATGCTGTATCTTACAGTACTTCTGAGCTGGGTACTATTTCAGAGGGTACAGGGTACACTGATTTGGCTGAACCAGACCATTTTTGAAATTCATTCTCTGGGCCAGGATATCCTGAACATCATTCATCTGCAAGTGTTACAGAACAGGATGCTCCTACCCCTTCACATAAATGTCGCTCATTTCTTCCCCTGTGATGCTTTTTTCATCCAGAAGGACATCTTTGGTGTTCCAGACAATCACTCGTAAGACATACCTAAGAGAAAAGATGTTCAGAGAAAAATAATTGAGTTAGCTTTGTCAGGGCTGACAGATGGTGTGCAAATACAAATACTTACTTTTTAGCTTTTCGGGGAGTGATGTTGAATGGAGGGCCTGGAGGTCCTAAGCTTTTGGGGAAAACATCAACCCACATCTGAAGCTTTCCCTGCAGTGGTAGAGAAGATGAATGAGGGAGTGCTATGTACACGTTCATGTTGGCCATGATAATTCCCTGGAAATGCCTACTGACTTGCTTAGTAGCATCTTTTAGCCATAGAGCAGACTCGATGTTAAGATTGTCAGAACTTCTCAGGTTCCAGCTAGGGGTAAGCACCATCCCTCATGTTATACTTCCTCAAATAAACAATGCCAAAAATTCAGAAGGTGGTAGAGACATGAATTCCTAGGGAATTCAGCGCAGTTGGGTGCCTAAGTAGTTCTCATTCTGTAGTTACAATTTTTTGTTCTCCTATATTTTATTAAGTGCAGCATCATTTGTGTCTGATTATTTGTGGCTGGTGGCCTTCGTGTTGTAGAGGAGCTGCCCTCTACACTAGACTTAAGCAAGGCAACCACTGCAGATTTCGTACTCTATTTGAAATACAGGCTCATCTATTTATTTAACTTCAACTTCTCTGATTGCTATGGGAATGCAATATTTCTGCATTCAAGAAACTGAAATAAAACCATTTCACAGTACCTGAGGGATGTTCGGCTGGAAGGTGCTATATAAGGTCCTTGTCTCCACATGCTCAGGTACCAAACCCTGAGTTCTGAGAATATGAAGGGCAAGCCGCTCTTCACCTGGACCTAGGTGCTGATGTAGTACTTTATTGGCTTCTGAAATAGAAAAAGGAAATAGAGCAAGGGCTTATGATCCAGAATCTGCATTTGAAACTTAAAAAAAAAAAAAAAAAAAAAAAAAAAAAAAAAAAAAAAAAAAGTAGAATTTAGCACAAATCTGTGCACACTAGAGTCAGATTTTTCCCCCCTCATCTTCCATAAATAGTGGAGAAGTTTTATATCTGTACCAATGTGAATTTAAGAGAGAAATGTAGAGTAGATGAACAAGCTCACCAACTTCCTCCAAAGTATAATCTCGTCCCCCGTAGGTAATCCTTCTACCATTTTCAGAGAAGACAGGAGGAGCGTAGCCTTTAAACCTGGCTATGTTTTGCAATATCTGGGTTGGTTTCAGCTGATCACGCCAGGTATTCACACCTGAACTTTTAGGAAAGCAACAAAATGTGTCCTAAAATTAATCACCATTCCAGGTATTTGCAGATTGTGTAAAATGTATTTACTAGCTTTAAACCAATCCAGAAAGGGCAGAATTGCAGCTGCCTGGACCAGCTGACTGATCTTGATAATGACACAATTACCTTTTGAGAGAGAGTGCATTTTTCTTTGCATATCAAAACAACGCTTTAACAATGCTTTCATATTAATTCCCATGAATAAGTCAGAAAATTGTGTTGTGTGTTCTCTGCATAGAAAACATACATTTTACTACAGGAAAAGAATACTGAACTTTGACTTCTCTTTTTTCAGTTAAGGCTCTTCTGAAGATTTTGCAGCTTTACGTTAAAGATGATACAGTGAGCTTAACAACCAAGCAACAGAAGCCACACTCTTGTTTTTCTTCATTTTAGTTATATATTTTAAAGTGCCAGTTTGTTTTATTTGTTACAGAGTGAGGACTAGATCTACCAGATACAACTTTCGAATGGACAGCATGACTTACGTGCAGTACTGCTGTGGGATGCCACAGTGAGATCCGTAACGGGACAGAAATCTGTTCTCAAGATCAATTATGGTTTCACCTACTTTTTCATCACGAGTCAATGTGTCATAGTCATAGACTGAAATTTTCAGGTCTTTTTCTTGAGGTAAGAAGCAGCTGAGTTCATACATTCTAAATATAAAAATGTCCAGTTATCACTATTGCTCAAAAAGTTTATTTTTGAGGAATGACCTTTATAAGATATTAAACAGATGCTTTTGGTGTTGATAATTCTAGCAGCAATTACTACTGATACACTCCTTGGTAGTTGTACTCATTAAGAATTACATTTTATAGTCTTACAGATATTGCAACATTCCTTCTTGCACAATGTGATACTGATAGCGTGGCTTTATTAGCCACGGTATAAAAAATGCTTGTTTAATCCATAGCTTTTGTATGATTAGAACTTAATCTATTTTTTTTAAAAATCACAATACAAACACAGCTGGAGCTTCTATAAATGTTTTAAATGTTTTCAAATTTCCCAAATGTAAAAATTTTCCTTCTTTTTTGTATTTCTTTATTCTGGCATTAGGGCAATTTTAAGATGCATGTTGTGTTTGTGCTGTTTACGCATGTAATTCAGAACACTTATAGACTAGCCAAACACCTTTGCTGCCCATTGATTTCAAAGTGAAATGCCTTTTGGAACTTAATTTGTAATTGTCCATCTATAACTGTGAATACTACACTGGATCTCTATAATAACAGTTAATTGTATGACATTATCAGAAAGCATGAAAACATTCTGAAATACAGAAGATTAAAAATACAAAGAAGTTTGTTACCTGCCAAAAATGGGGTTGAGAGTATTAGGCACATAATTATCTCTGTCTTCAATTACTTTTTTGCTTAGGGTTATTTTTATATAAGGATCACACTATTCAAAATAAGAAGAAATACTGTTAAGAAATTATTATAAGCTTAATTGTATTTAATCTCTAGTACAGCAGGGTTACATCACAGACATTCCAAAACCAACAAGTCTTACCAGCCCATTATTATCCTGGGGTTGAAGCTGCAAAGCTCTAACGATATAAATTCGCACAATACACTCCTGAGGCCCACTGTCTGGTAGCTCACAGAACTGGCGGGGAGGAGCTGGAGTAGTGGGATCATCAGGTAATGCATAGATTTTAAAGGACCCCTAAAAAGTAACATAGAGAATCAGTCAAGGTAAATGTAGAAAAGTCAGTCCTATTTATCCTATGCATATAGACAATTTTACATAGAAACAAGAAAATCACAGTTTAATTCAACTTAAAAGTTATAACTCGGAAGTCATTTGACTTGGGTAAGACCATAAAAGTAAAATTACATCCTGGGAAGGTTCTGTTCCACAGGGAAGAATGCATTAATATTAATTAGTTCTTTTGAATTAACTATTATCACATACAGTGTAAACCATGTGCAGCTGTTCCTTCTGTGAAAAATAGAAAGGATCATACCTAAGCAGTTAAGAGCATCTGCTGCCCCTACTAACACGCCTCTGTATTTAACTGCTGAAATGCTTGCATTTAGATTTACTAAAATGATAAATACTTAAATGCTGGATGCAGTCTCTTGTACTCTGTTTTTTGCCCATTACCTGAAATTTACCTTAAATTCCCCAACAACTGATGGATCATCACTGTCCTCAGCTTTGCCTCTGTATAGCTTAAACGTATCACAGAAATCTGTTAGATTATTAAATTCTGGTACCTTTTCCAATTCACAGTCATACACCTTTAAAGAAAGAAGAAAGGATAAAAGCACAGTTCAGAAACTGTATGTATCAGCTACAACAGTTGGCACTGTTGGGAAAGCATATTGTACATTGGTTAGAATATCTTACAGAACTAAAGAATTCAGAGCTATTTTTATTTTTACATCTAAGTGGAAGCAATGGAATATTTGAATTGCTATCAGGCTTCATTTAAGCCTCATTAAAAACAATAAATAGCATTTCACCACCTAATCTTTACCTTCTTCATTGAGCGCATTTAGAAAAGTGTGGAAGTGGTAAGGTTTCAACTTCTAATGAAGGAATGCTAACTGATACTGCCCCCTGTCTGTTCATACTTTCTCAGTCTGGATGTTTAGTCTAACACTGAAACGGAATATTATTCCTAAACTCTTAATACATCTCTCAGTAAGGGGAGTCATACAGTAAAGAAGCAGATTTCTTAAACTTTTACCACAAGAATTAATAACAGACCTTTACATGAAATCACTACAGCTAAATTTTGAGGTTTTAAAAAACAAAGGGTACAGCTTTGACCAGGTTTGGGGATTTTAAAGTTGGCAAATATTCACTTCTTTTTTCTAGAGCAATACCTTTAATGTATCATATCCTTTTGTAATATACTGTCCACATTTCTCATGTTCTCCTATTGAAGCATAGAATTTGCTCCACCAATCAACAATTTCTTCCTCCTTTAAAAAAAAAAAAGACAAGACTTTTTACAGGGAGGTAGAGTCTCTCATTCCATGCTGTGCAGCCAAAACAACAGTTAACCATGTAAGAATGTATTCTCCAAAACTTGTTAGCAGTTAAAAAATATCAGAGTTTTATATGAAAGACAGAATTTAGAATATAATTAAGGCTGAAATAGGTGGAATTTCTCTTACCCAGGGTTAGACGTCTATAATGCAACTACATTTAGTAGTCAGAGAGCCATGTCCAAGAAAACAATTATTAATTAGCTGTGTCTAGATAACCATTTTAAAGGTTTGATTTCTGGAGGCGTACTTATTTCTCTCCTCCATCTTCCAGTAGTGCAGCACAGCCTTCTATAGCTTCCTATGTCCTAGACTGCTTAAGTCAGAGGAAGTGAATGTATGCTTAGATGGAGCATTCAGTTACTTAGTGTTTTTCCTTAAGTCTACCATACCTGGGGTCCACTGCAGGAATTGCATTCCTCTAAAAACTATAGTAAACCTGTTATGTAATTTTTTAAGGTGCTTATCCTGAGGGGAAAATGTGCTAATTTGCTTTTGGCATTCCCTTTTCTTTTCAAATTGTTGCTGTATAATTACATCAATTATAATTACAGATCTGCAAATCTGAACATACATCACTCCATTAAACGCGGTGGAAATCATCTGTACCACCGTGTCAGAATCCTGTAGGTTTCAAATGCAGTTGAAGAAAAAAATGAGCAATGAACTCTTAAACACAATACTTCAGCAACTCTCATGCAACTGCTACATGCTAACAGTTTGTACATTCAAGTAACTGTAGTTTTGATTTTTTTTTTTTTTTTTTTTTAGTTATTTAACACTGATAACAGATTTTCCCCTCCCCTCTCCACCTCCCCCCTCCGCAGAGTTCTATTTTCCATATTTTTCCCCACCTGTTAACATAACAAAACTACTCTCTCCTGAAAACATACTCTAATCAGAAGTAGCACTTTTCCACTGTATATTTTCAATTGGGGATTTCATTTGTGAGAAAGCAATGTATAGATTTTGAAGAATAGTATACGTTACCTTTTCTGTAAGCTGCTCAGGAGAATCAATCCATTAAAAAGAAATAATAGAAACAATTATGAGGATATGCTTTGTAGAATTTAATAGACTTAAGTAAGCTTTTAGAGCTTTGCTTTCTTGTATTTTGTTTTTGTATAGTTTTGCATGTAAAGTAACCAATACCTTAAAACTTGTAAAGAATATTCAGACTGCATGCATATAACTTTTTTGCTGCTGTCAGTATGACCTTGATGTTAAACTTAATTGAAAATATATATAAATGAAAAACAAACTATAAAAAAAAAATCCCAAGCTGTATGTTTATAGGGCTGTGAGGCAGTACCGTCCTGTGCTTCCTGTCCTTCTTCACATAAAAAAGCAAAACCTTTCACTGCAGCATTCAACTCTGGCTTCTATTTATTCATTTCCACAGTACTTGGAGCATTCCCTGCTTTTCCACTTGCACAGTACACCGGATCTGATTTAAACATATTTCATCTGAAATAAGAGCACTTGCGCAAGTGAATTTATTCAAGAGATTCTTTCCCAAAAAAGTTTTGCATATATAGAATTGAAGTGTTTTGGTTTTGTTTTTTTGCTTTTTTTTTTTTTTTTTTTTGCATATTTTAGATATCAACTTCTTTACAAAACAATTTGCTAAAAATCAGTAGCATTTTCCCTTTCTACTACCATTTTTTCATTTGTTTACAGGCTACAGAATTTCAGAAACTGGAAAAAAATGTGAATTATAAAATGCACTAACAATCAGGATGTGTGCCTACAGATTTATCTGTGCAGTAACAATCTGCACAATCCAAAACGCTTCACCTGTTGAATAAGAGATACTGCAAACAAGATCAGATGTTCCATTAAGAGCAAGCATCATGCATTCCATTTGGAAGCCAGGATTATCTAGCGCAATTTGTTCATGTTCATGTTGTGTCCATTGTGGCTTAATTTAAAGGCATAATCCATACATTTTGGTGAAAAGCAAAAGAGATGTGCAAAGCATTTTATGAGTACAAGCCAAATGCATCAATAGGTCAGGATGCCATTCTGATATATCATATTCTTTTAACTCTATTTATATTCTGAACATAATTATCTTTCAGGGATTTTCAGGCCTGCTATGTTTTAGTAGTCTTGTCTAACTGTAAAACAAAGTGCCCCATAAATCTGCAAAATATTGTCTATTTCTGCTTTAAAGGTAACTCAAGTTATTTATTCTTAGAAACTATATTACTAATTCACAAAATTTATAAGCAACATTGAATTAATTGCTATATTTAAAATTGACTTTGTTTAAACACTGACTTGGTTTACAACATGAAGGGTAGGTAGCTTACAACTGTGGAACAATTGCCAAAACTCCAAATTTGGAGACTATTCACAAAATATAATTGCAGCATAATACTGATTTATATATATATATATATATTTTATATACCTTCAGGTGTCCCTTCAAGTAATGTACTTCTCTGCATTGAGAAGAAATGGTTATGGAAAAAGTAAATCCAAATCTTCGGGCTTTCTTTCAAAATTATCAAAACAAATAATGAGTGCTCTGGCTTTGGATGCTATTGCTAGAAGTGGTAAGCAGGATGCACTCATAGAATGCCAAGGAAACAGGGTAAAATGCCATATGATAAATTTGAGATTTTGGAGTGAAATATTCACTTGGCAAAGACCATTTAGCAGTTACTGCCTTTTTTTTTTTTCTTTTTAAATCTGTCCATTGATTTCACTGTGGACTGTTATACATAAGGTATGTCTACACTGAGCGATTAGCTTTTGAATACCTTAAAATTATAGGAAAAAAGAGAATGGATCCCTACCAAAAGTTAGGGTTAGAATTTTATTTACTGCACATTTATTTTAGTGTCTGGAAAACAGACTTTTGAACAAATTTCATACACCAATAGTGTCACTGAATCATTTTGGTTAATTTTGGTGCTTTCAGTACAAAGATTTTAAATAATAAATAACGATATAGTAATATTTAAATATTATAACAGTAGTTAATACACAGACATAGTGGGATATTTATAAGTCTCCAAAGGACGTTTTTTATTACCTTAATATTTGTAATTAATCTTATTAGATTCACTTTTAAGAATCATTTCCTCCAAGATCTCTGTATGGAATTATTGCTAAGATAAGCTCAGCCACAAGACCACATCCCATTAATATTGTGCTACCATTCTGGTCATCTCCATGCAGTATTTCCATACATACATACATGCACTGTGGTTGGAGAAGCCATTTTGCTGAGTGCTGTTGACATACTGCTTAAACACTGGAAATTGGAATGTAATTGATGAAATTTCTGCCTTTTGTGTCCTTATGATATTGCCTGCATATCCCTTATGCCTTCCACAGTTGTACTTAGTTATTTCAGACTGAATTGCTTTGAATATTATTCTTTCTCTCATATGGATGCAATAACTGTACACAGGTTTGTACTATGTTTTGTTTGGGTGATGTCAAACTCCAAAAGAAATTGTTTCACCTTATCTAGCATTTAAAATATTTCCTATCATAAACAAAATCAGCTAAAACTATTCACATCAGTTTTGCCAGTGGGTTTGGATCTTTTCAAAGTCTTTTTTCTTAATTTTTACTACCTTTAGAAATGCTATCTGTGCCATCTAGAAAACATTAGAACATAAGGCTTAATTCAGATTAAAGAAAAGACATTTTTCTACTGTTATAAATTAAATATTTAGGACACTTTACTTGTATGAAGGAAATAAATATAAGAAAATCTATGGAACAACTCAATTGTAAAGTTTCATGACATGAGAATGCTAAAGAAGAAACAAAGGAAGAATAATACAATCAGTGACATTAAAATAACAAATAGTATTTACTTTGGGACCTCTGTAACAATGAAAAAATACTTATTTTTGAAAAATCAAAGTTATGGATTAAAAGCCTACAAAATTAACATACTAAAGCATACTTAGCCTATTTTTGTCAAGAAAGCTCTATCAGCAATTTGTGAAAATATCTTCTAGATTAAGTTCTAAAATTATGGAAAATTTTTCTTTGAAAAGATGTTTGGAATTTGCCTTCTCTGAGGTTCTAAGCCAGGAATACAATTCTGCAAGCTGAATTATTTTTACCTGTAATGTCAGACTGCACTGTGGAAGTTCTGACAGAATCAGAGCAGTAGTGTAGGGAGAGTCAGAAGGCACAAGAGAACAGGAAAGAAAAGAGGTGTTAGTATAGAAAATGTTTGTGTTAGCAGTTTTGGATGACTGTACAGTAAGAAAGGCAAAACCACACCTATGGGGGAAAAAAAAATGAACAGCTGTAGGTCTGTGCTACAGCAGTTTTGATTCTGTCATCATCAAAGCATATACCATCTGCTTGCTTTATTTGAAACTACTGTGTGAGAACAGGCCACTCTAAAATTACCAGTAGGTGACTGGGTAATATTCTACCATACTATCATATTCTTCCCATTGAATGACTGAATTCCTAAGCTACTGGGTAAACTGTAACTTACATTTACAGTTTGATGTTTACTATATGAAAACAGAGGATGAAATAATTATCGTATTTCCTTTGCTTTCCTGTATTCAAAGGAAGTTTGCTCCATCTGACCTTTCAGGAGGCTACATTACTGATAGTTTTGCTGCTTAGCTAATCAGAAATCACAGCTCTGAAGAAAAAGAAGAAAGTCAAGCATCAAATTTCAGACACTACCTGAGCTGCTAGCAGTGGTTGCGTGTCCTCCATTTCTATTACTGTATCCCGGCGAGGTGCAGCAGAGAGTAGACTAACTGTAAGCCAAAGATTTTAATAAGACAATACCACGTTGGAAAAATACCATACCAAACTTTCCATGGGATTTGAAATCCAAACAGTTACAGAAGTTGTAAATTAATTCACTGACTATAAGCTTGATCCTCCAGAGAAAGCAAAACATGGCGATGAATTAAGAATAGATATGCATCATGTTTCTGTGCACTATACACAAATATTTGTCAAGAAAAAGAAGAGAATTAAAAAGAAAAAAATTGGAAAAAAATACAATTGAAGATGTCAGCTTTGCAGTCAGACCATTTTTTGCTACATTACTGTATTGTATCTTTGTTAATGAGAACAGTGGTAACATGCAGGTAGTTAAAATTCAAGTTAATTCTAAAGAAGAACTTCAGTGAAGCAGCATGCCCATTCCAACACTAGACTTTCCTTTGCACTTTTAATATCCCACAAACTACTGCATATTTAATTTTTTTCCTTCAGGTCATATCTCCAAATAAGTATGCAACACAAGAAGGCTGTTCATCAGTACAGCATGCACAGTAAACATCAAAGGTTGGTTATTCTAGCATTTCACAGGAAAGCATAATTTGTCTTTTTCCAGCTTTTTACCTTTCAGTTGTGGAGCAGTGTCTTCTTTTGTAGCGTAGGGGTCACAGCGAAAGCTTTCCAGTAAATCAATAGTGCACTGTCCCACAATGGGCTTCCGTCCAAATGGTCTGTGGTCTATGACTTTAATAACAAGAGACGGGGCGTACAGCTCCTCTTTTGGCAAAAGCTAAAAGCAAAATGTTAGAGTTTGATTATAATGCAGGCAAAAGGAAAACGAATAATAAAGATTTCCCCCCCAAATTAGAGCTGTTACTTGATTTAGAATTGATCTACTACATTTTATGAGTATATGGTGAATGAAATTTCTGACTACATGAATGATTCAATAGAAGTCATTAAGAATACTTTTAGTTGCCCTAAATCTTCAGTATTCTTGAATCTTACACAGCCCCCATCCTAGCAATAGGAAAGTAATCACACTTCTATATGTAAAATGATGTCTTCTCAAATACATACATCTATCCACTGTACTGGAGCATATCAGACTATACTTTTTCAATGTACACACAGACATGATTACACAATCTTCACTAGAATTTTCATGCTCAGTAATTTGCTTATGCTAAGTCAAAAAAGGATGCACAGGTTTTTCTTTTCATTCTTACATAACAAACCTTAAAAAGTATGCGGCAACTCATTTTGCTACTGATAGTTTATACAGTAAATAGGTTTTAGCAACGTACAACTTTCATGAAGAGAACAGAAGATGGAAAATTTGGCGTCTTTTTGAGGTTTTTGATCACCACAGATTCCACCATTTCACCCCCACATTCCACTATGAGACTCGGTGATGTAACAGGTGCCAGCTGGTAATTTTTCATGTTCCGCAACCCCCAAGCCAGAATCTGTGAAATAAAATCCAATAGAAGCGAAAGACAGAGAAAGATCGAGGATCAGCATGCTTAGCATGATATTCAAAAAGAAGGAAAGAAGAGTCTTTTCAATTAAAAAAAAAAACAAAAACATAACATGACTGGCAAGACATTAAGGTTGTTTGAATGATGAGAGAAAAAGTGAAACCCAAAAATGCTTATTAAAAAATCCCAGATATTTCTCACTATTTTTCTCCTCAAAGCAAAGTAACAATCTTGCTACCTGGAAGATGAGATTGCTGCATTTGTTTTCAGTTAACTTAAAAATAAACAGTACCTCAACAGCAGTGAGTTGAACGACTGGTCTGATTCCTTGAGGTACCATGTAAAGCTTTGGCGCTCTTTGTGATGGAAGAATTGGAAGGTTGGAGCCACTCTGTTAAGAGACACACACACAAATACTGATTTCTTTCCTCTTACTTAAATGAAATACTTTGCAAGCATTAAAATAATTCGTTACATTATGACTTTCTATGAAAGAATATATATGATATGACACACACACACTCACACATATATACGTACACACATAAACATACACACACACACAATATAATAAATACATGCCTTGTCCCTTAAAATAAGTTCTGCAGCAAAAAGAATGTCTCCGCTAGCTTTGCCATTATTTGTTACAGGATACCAGAGCAGTTTTGGTGTGATGTCTTCTTCTGGCATTAACTTGACCATGGGGGCACAAACACTTCTTCCAAGGAATTCATCTTTACCCTGTAATAAAAAATGAAAATCATAGTCGTTAATGTTATTGTCAAATAACAATAATAGAAAAAATAATGATAAGAATCAAGGTAAAAAGCTTTCACATACCACTTGGTCACTGTCAAACAGTTCAATAACAACATTAGGTGGATTTTGGGCTACTGTCTGTGGGTCCCCATAGATCTCAATTTCATTAAATATTAGAGTTTGGTCCCATGTAGGATTTAGAGTTGAATGAATGATCTCAGTTGTTTTGCTTTGATGGAGGAAAGAAACATGAGCGTACGGATCTGAAATATTATGCAAAGATTGAAAAGCCTGAAACCATAAGGCACACAAGCACAATTTTTATCAAACAGTACATTGTTCTTCTTTTCTGTCATTACTATTTCTACAGTCTGTTCTACAGGAAAAAAAACAAAACAAAACAACACACCGTACATATCACTTACATTTAATAGAGCAAATTTCTCTTGAGTACTAAACAGCATCCTTTATACCACTTTCTAATAACATAGTAATAAATGAAAATGATTACAGTATCTTGAAAATCACAAACTAAACTTGAAAACTAAAATAAAACATTGGCTGTACTACACTCCTCTTAAATATGATCTGTAGAAGCTTTTTTCACTATCTCCACTGATACATAACTATATGGATCCATAAATAATAGAAAGGAGTTCATTCTAACTAGCTTGTGCCAAATAAGTTTTCACAGGCTATATTACTCAGATGAAGCTTTGATTTCAGACATCTTATTTATAACAACCTCTTCTTGTGAAACAACTGTATGATTAAAGCAGCCCTCTGTTTGTCAGGTCTTTAAATCAAGAGCTCTACAGAAGGTATCTGATGATGGTCATTAACATTTCCTTTACAAATTGCAATTGCTAAAGACTCGAGGCTGTTTTAAAGGTTATTTTTAGGTCAGTTTCAACAGCTTTTAGTACCTGATCAGAACTGTACAACATTTGCATAACTACAAACTAGTTTCAGAAGAAAATAAAATAGAGGTGTTTTGATTTACGTGTGACTGTCTCTGAGGCACCCCTCTTAAATTCTACATATATAAATCAGAAGTATTTTTTATTGTCTCTTAATATTGTTTTTAAATGCTATATATTGATTTAAGACAAAACACAAGACAGACAGCAGTACAAAAAAAGCCCAACAGCTTCCTCTCAAGAAACTGCAGTAAAATATCTACAGCTGTTCATCTTATTTAACAATATAAGAGGTGCGATTGACTTAACTAAAAAGGGGAAAAAAGAATACCAATGAATGACAGTTCTGATAAAAATGTATTCTAAACAAACTGCCCCTTTCATCTTTCTTTGAATTTATATAAAGTGTAAAGTCATTCTAATAGAATCCAATTTCAATTTACTCTCTGACTTGTCAGTGGAATTTTCATTGTAGTTAACAATAACTAAACACTTAATAACCTGAACATTGAATTAGTCTGACTACAGAGATGCTGACTAGATACAGCACAGGTGGAATACATTCTAAGAGCTGGAAATAACAGTGCTGAAGTTATTCTTGTAAAAGCAAACAAAATCTCTGCCTCTTAGTAAAACTCAGTGTAGCTTTCTACAAGTTCATATCCCAGAAATTAATTAATATAAAATATTGAACACTGGCAGGAAGTTGCTCACATAACAACCATCCAGCTTTCCTCATCCCCACTTTTATGCAGGTTTTCTGTAAGACATCTTAAGAACTGCATGTATTGTTATTATTATTAGTACGCATGTATGGTTAAGAGAAGCTAAGGCATAGGGAAACAACCGGTCATAGGAAAGTGACCTGACCAGACCAATTCCCATTCCCCACTGAGAATTCCATTGACAGCAGAAAGTGCATGTTCAGAGCACTTATTTTTTAGCTGTACTAACAAAACCTGGATCATACACAATGAAGCCGAGGCTTCCTTCCTGGCATAGTTTCAGTGACTGGGACCTACACACAGAACTTACAGATTTAAGATCCTCTGTAGGTAATTCAGATTCCTAGTTCATTGTAAGCCTACTTTTCCACACTACAAGTAGGATTTTTCCATACCTGAAAAGCTGTCTTTGTCTAAAGCCATGAGATTTCTTGCCTGGTATACATAACAGCGAAGGTGGTAAGTATACACCCCTGTATCAAAAGGGGAAAAAAAAAGTTCAAATGGATTGCACAAACATCTTTCCTACAATGAAGCTATTTTCAGTCTATATGGATGCTTAAAACATTTTCTTGACAAAAGCACAAGCACTATATTAACTTTTCTGCATACTTGCAGTAGAACCTGCAAAAATTTGTTCCAACACAAGGACAAATTAACTTAAAGTAGAAATGAAAATAAAAAAGAATGCTAATTCTATTTGGGCTTCTTCAGTGCATTATCATCTAAAAATCCTTCTATTATTATTATTTTTTAAAACAGTGTGATAATCTAGCTCTTCCAAACAGAATCAATAACTGGGTATTCTAAAACTTAAATTATTCACTATGGAACTTGTAAAGGCCTAGGAGAGACCTTTCAACTACCTCTACATAATAATTTCAATTGCATCCTCTTTTCTGTGGCTAAAATATATTTAAAAAAAAAAAAAAAAAAAAAGAATCTGCGGAAACATGATGGAGTAGCTGAAAAGTAGGATGTGATGGAAACCCTGACCCAGGGCAACATATGGCTAAGTTACTACACATTTTCTTTGAAGATGTCAGCTCTATCACTTCCAGACCTTGTTTAAAAAAAAAAAAAAAAAAAAAAAAAAAAAAAGCCACTCATAACCACAATGAGTTGAAACCTCTGAACTCTGGCAGGAAAAGGAGCTATTTTCCTCCTATTGTGGTCGTTACTTGAAAGAAACAGCAAGATTACTTCCTCAGCTTCTGAAAGATTGGGGCACTTATTCCCAGAAGGGAGATAGGAGTTATGTAGGTTTCAAATAAAGGCAAATTATCTAGTCACAGATCTTCAAGAAGGATACTGAGTCTTAAGAGGGGCACTGAATTGGGCTCTATTCCTTTTAGCACTCACACCTCAGTGTTCCCATCTTTGTGAATCCTACTATGGTAACTTCAAGGCATTTTAATTCAGTCAAGGCTGGCAAAGTAATAGTTCTCAACTCACCTGTATGGTCTTACTGCTTATACTGGGTCAGGCATTTGTCTGACCTAGCAGTGAGTTGGTTAAGTGAACCAAACCAGCAGAAAATTAACTGTACATACATAATCTCTGCTGGTTTAGCTTCCTGCATTCTCATGAATGGACCTTAATGCTAAAGATGCCTTTCAATAAGGCCTAGAATTCTGCTTTTGTAAAAAATAGCTTAGGAACTTTGTCCATTTTACAAATGTCTGATATCAAACAAAATGAGATTACTTTATCCATATTAAATTACTTCATTCTTTAAAAATATTAGAATATAAACTAATATGAACTGTAGACTATAATATTGAAATGACCAACAGTATTTTTCACTTAGTAGGATAAATAGGCTTCAATCAAGAATCAGACGGATAATTATCACAGGAGGTTTTAAGTCTAGATGAAAAACACAAAGAATTACAATTCTGTTTGCTACCAAAGAGAAACAGACAATTTGTAAGAAAGGAATTGCTAGGAACCTACTGTCAAAGTAGCAGGAAACAAGTGGTGTATTGGCACCAAACACCTTTGTGGCTGAGTCCTTGGTTTTGTCTGAACCCTTCCCTTCTCCATCATCGGTACTAGTGTCTGCTCCCTAAAATTTTGTGAAGAAAAAACATCACTGCATAGTTACAACTGCAGAAACAATCTGATATGCAGAACATACAGGTTTCAGCCTCATTTCCAGGAAAAAGTATAACTTAATTTCTTAAGTAAATGGACATTAAAAGATGTTTAGTTCATACAAAGCTCATGTCATCTTGCCACTGAAGGTGTGCAGAAATCAATCCAGTCGTTTCATCTCATTGCCAGAATGTCTTACTGCTGGAGATACATTAGCTACCTCAGCTCTTAGTGCAGCAGAGTTCTTCTGCATTGCCCTGTTGCAGAGAAATGCTCTAAGGATTTATTTTAGCAATAGTGCAGGAAATACAGTCAAATGAGAAAGTCAGTTTTCAACTCTGTGGCAT
The DNA here is from genome assembly GCF_019232065.1 of Centrocercus urophasianus. Lineage (NCBI taxonomy): Eukaryota > Metazoa > Chordata > Aves > Galliformes > Phasianidae > Centrocercus > Centrocercus urophasianus. The sequence continues at coordinate 14,892,815 of NW_024884722.1, forward strand.
CAAACTAAGTGGTGAATCATGGACTGATATTTGGTGGGGGTGGGGCGGGGGGGGGAAAGGAAACAAAGAAAGAAAAAAAAAAGAAACATTAATGCTATAGTCTGAATAATCAGCTTAGAAAAACAAAGTAGTTTCCTTACAAGACTGCGTGTTACTATTATGGGCTCAAATTTGTATCTTGATAAACAGAGCTTACCTATGAAGCTGTGTTAACCTGAAAACTTGACAAGTAATTAAATTTTGATAAACTGTGACCTACAATATTCTGACCTTTCAGATACTTAGCTGTTTTCTTTTTTTTCTCGTGCTTGGTTATTTATACTTGCAAATATTCATCAAGGGTAGCTATTTCAGTTTCTTTTGCTTCTGGTACCGATGCTGACACATCTAAATTATGCACATTAAAATCTTTTGTAAGTCATCTTTCCACTTCATTGCAGATAAGCCTTCTGTAAGTAAAGTGAAAAGATGACTTACAAAAGTAATTTTGCCTTTTGATCTAGATCTCATTATACAATAATAATTTGAAGAATCAACAAGCATGTTATTTAAGAACTTAGGTACTTACTTCAATGGTCCCCTTCAGACTAAACAATATAAACTGTATTAGTTCCTCAGTTACACATCAATTTAATGATTCAGAGACTAAAAATTAATTGATTCACCTCCTAAGGACTTTTTTTTTGATACTGTGTCCCTTACCAAAGCACCTTCAAGTTTAAAGATAGCTGCAGCACCATGTGTCTCTGAGGGAGCCATCTTTCGTCTCCATCGTCTTCGACGGAAAGTGTCAGAACTGCGTTGTTTCCAGTGAAATTTCCAACCAATCAAGGAAGCATATTCCCATCCTTCCTGATCTTCATACGATGACATTCCCTAGGAGATGTAAATCTCTGTTATCCACAATATTGTGTAAGTGTCATGAAAAAAAAATCTGCAATTGCTTTTGTAGGCACTGTTGTGATGTGCAAGTACAGTCTGTAATTACAGCCCTCTTCTGCTCACCCTTCCCGTTGTTACTGCCTGAGCTGAATCCCTCCTACGCTTCCGCACCAGTCTTCTTCGTCGGTGTGTATGATACATTTTCTCTGCAGCAACCCATGACTTTGGTTTAGTGTCTGGAGGAATAGTAATTCCATATTCCCATCCTAAAACAGAATTGAATAGTTGGCATATTTCTAGAAACACATGCAAGACACAAATAAGAATAACATGAGAATTTATTTTTTTATTGTGACTACAAAGAATGAAGATTTAGTCACATGAAACTATTTGATATGTCCTATGAAGACAGGATGAGAGAACTGAAGTTGTTCTGCAAAGAGACTTTAAAGTGGCCTTCCATTACTTGAAGGGGGGCTACCAGGGAGTGCAGTGGTAGGATAAGGGGTAATGATTTTCAACTAAAAGGAGGTAGGCTTATATTAGACATTAGGATGAAATTCATTACTACAAGGTGCTGATGCACAGGAAGAAGTTTCTGTATTTTGGATCTACATGTTAGAATTCAGTTGTCAGGTATTTAGGACTCTGTCTTTTACCTAGATTGAACTCCTAATAAAATGTTACTGCAGAATCCTAGCAGACGTTCCAGTTAAGATACTTATGGGTACTATACAATAAATAAGATCTCCTTTTTCCTGTTAAAATCGCTATTTATTTAACTTATGTTTAAAGCAGTAACTGTGAGAATTTTTAACTGTTTTAAAATGAACTGAAATTCATGACCACTTAGCAAATCTTCTTGACTTCAGTCTTCTACAGGCTTCCCTTTTGCTTTTATTACCTATTTGCTTTCCATACTATTAAATACCCCTTAGATACTCTGCTATGAAGGACTGACTGCTTTTTCTTATTTCTGTAGAATCCAATTTATTGGTTTATGTGGTTGTTTTCATCACAAGTTCTAAGATGGTAGTAATTTTCATTTTGTAAAAGTGACAAGCACGTTAGAGTTGTAGCAACTATAAACAATGGCTCTGCTTGGTTAGGATTTTCCTGATTTGTAGTACTTGAAAACATTCTGTTTAGCAGTGTTACACTTGTCACAGAAAGACCCTGAAATCATCTTCGTTTTGGAACTGGCTAGTAACTAATTTGTTTCGTAGTGTTTACATTCTGATCAGTTTTGCACACCACCTGCACATATTCATATGAATATGAAAGCAATCATTTTGTTTTCAACAATATAGAAATTCTTAACACCCTTGTGTCATCTCCTGCTAGGACAAACAGATTCCTTCCCTTGCCTGATTCCTAGACCTCCTATTTCACCTCTTAGCCTTCAGAGAATCACAGAGCAGTTGGAAGGGAGCTTTAAGATCATCTAGTTTCAACTCCTGCTATAGGAAGGGACACCTCCCTCTAAACCAGCTTGCTCAAAGCTCCATCTAGCCTGGCCTTGAACACCAGTGAGGGCATCCACAACCTCTCTGGGCAACCTGTTCCAGTGCCTCACCACCCTCACAGTAAGTAATTTCTTCCTTATAGCTAGGCTAAATCTACTCTCAATTTAAAGCCATTTCCCCTTGTCTTGTCACTGCCCTTACAAAGAGTCCCTCCCCAGTGTTCCTATAGGCCCCCTTTAGTTACTGGAAGGATGCTACAAGGTCCCCCCCCAGAGCCTTCTCTCCTCTGAGCTGAAGAGCCCCAAGTCTCTCATCCTGTCCTTGAAAAGGAGGTGTTCCAGCCCTCTGATAATCTCTGTGGCCCTTCTCTAGACCCAGTCTGACAGCTCGATGTCTTTCTTGTATAGGGGGGCTCCAGAACTGGACACAGTACTTCAGGTAGGGTCTCACAAGAGCAGAGATTCTGCCTCAATCTGCTGGTGAAGCTTTTCTTGATGCAGCCCAGGATATAGTTGGCCTTCTTGGCTGCAAGTGCACATTGCCAGCTCATTTTTCGAGTTTTGCTTGTTGACTCTTTCCCTGGCTGAAGGCTTCCACCTGAAATACCAGACAAACTCGACCCTGGCTTTGCCACATACTCTAAGGTAGAATTATAGGTGCTTGATGTCTCAACCTAAGCGTCCGTCTTCTTTAAAACAATTGACAGTACTGATCTACATCTTACAGGCCAAATCCTAATCATTGGATTTCACTAACACTGGATGTAGGAAAAAAGTTTTGGAAATGTATTTCAAACAAGGACAGGTTCTATTTCTAAGCATACTGTTCATACAACCCAGCTTTATGTGGGTTGTACGTGGAACCTTTCATGTTAGCAGATTATTGTTCACATGACACTTCTTATTTTCTTAATTTTTTAAAGCTTTTGGATCAAAAATACCTGCTGCACTCGAGACCAACATACAGCTTCTTGGATTCTATGATTTGTTGTCTGGTAGACACAGATACATTTATTAGATAGCATATAAACAGTAAATCTTACCATGCTCATCTACTGCTCGATTTAAGTCTGACTTCCAAGCATCATCTTCCCACATCCATCCAACAGGACATGTGAACTCACGTGGCGGTGGAGCTTTTTCTCCATTCTTTTATATAGGGAAAACAGAGCAGTTCCATGTATTAGTAGATAAAATACACTGTGTAGCAAATCTTGGAACTTTTTCTCTGAAACTCTCATCTTTTTACAGTGAAAAGTACTGATTAATACATCTCACCACATCTGTGAAACTCTCTTCAGCAGCTTTCCATTCTCCCCCAGGATAGCGGCTCTCATTCTCATACACTTCATCGGTAAACTCGGTATGACCAGCATCAGCTTCAGTCAACAAACTGCAAATCCAAAGCAAACACAGTATTAAGCCAAAATTACTTAAGTAGGCCCCAGAGAATACATAGAAGCAATGTACATGCTGTAGTTCTGGATTACTGGTCTCTGTAAAGTTCAATTTTCAACACAGCTCACAAGTACAAGAACTTTATTCTCCTAGAACATCTTCCTAACATTGCAGCACCTCCTCTAGAAGTAGAAATAAGTGCTAAATTACTCATGTGTGACTAGCAGGAGTTGTTTCAACTGCCATTATTATTCAGCTGCTTTGAGAACTTCTCTTGGAAAAAAAACACATCATACATCTAAACAGAGAGAAAAAACAGACCACGTGATAGCTGTATGTATTTCTAACTTTTATATAACTAGCTATACACTAAAATTTGAGAATATTGTTGATTTTATCCCTGTTCTGTTATTTACAAACTGAGTAACCATTTGATAAGTTTCTAACTCGAAAGCAAAATAAATAAAAGAACATCAAATTAGAGAAAATAGCTTCTATTTCCATTTGTTATTGTGAGTCAGAAAGCACTGAAATATGTTCTTAAGTGCCACCTGCTGGTCAAGTAGAGCCACAAGACTATTTTCCAATATGATCAGGTATGAGGCATAAACAAATGTGCATTTTAACTGGAGATTTCTCTCCTGTTATCTGAGAAAGCATCTCCATGTCATTGCTTTTCTTCATCTCAAACTATTCATTGAAATAATATGGAAATAAATCCATCCATTTATACCTACAAACATGCATGACTTCAAAATGGATGAAATAGCACATATTATCCTGCAGTGATTCTATAGGAACATCCTGTGTATTTCTCACAAGAACAAAAGAATTAAAGATTGAGTGAATCTTTCATTAAAAAAAAAAAAAAAACCACACCAAAACAACAAAAACAACACACCATAAAACACACACACCCCCCACACCTTTTTATTTTTATGCTGGCTTTTGTTTTTTGAGCAGTTCATTTACCCAGTCCCATTTTAAGTGTGACAACACAAATGGCTGAGCTGGGACAACTTAGCAATTGACAGCCTCTGACACAGCAAGACTGAACCTGGTGGAGCTGGGGAAAGATGGAGACCTCATGAACTGGAGCTGTCAAGGGAAGAAGAATCATATGACAGCACAGCCCTAGCCTCTGATAATATCCCCTGCCTTGAGTCACTCTGACAAATAACATGTAACAGTTGTTTCATGAGGGTCCACAGACCTTCTCAACATACAGTGAAATAAACAAAAAATAATAATCCAGTGTATGTGAACAACAAAAGGCAATAGTATTTTTAGAGTTATTAAAAAGCTCTGACTATTCTCAGCAAAGAAAACAGAGACAGGATATCTTCCTCCACGCTCAGAAGAATAATTATTATAAATTCCTTTATTCCTGCTTGAATAAAATTAGAAGTATCTTACCTTCTTTCAGGGTCAACCATCCATTCTCCTTCCCACTCCCAGCCTTTTGGGGGTAGAAAATACTCTCTCTTCAGTTTGATTTTTCCTGTGACATCAGAAAACTTGTGGCGACCAACAAGACCTGAGGTACCCCACTTTCCAAAAAGAAGAGCCTGATTTTCATACTGTTTGAGAAGAAAGAATAAAACAGTACTTCAGGAACAAGGAAAAGATTTCAGGAGGAAAAAAAAAAAAAAGGTTTATTTAATAGTTATAATTGAAGCATTCTACTAGTCACTTTATTTGAAATTAAATACCTCCTTCCCATGCCTTCCACTACCATCATTAATTTCTTTTTCTTCTGTGCTGTCTTATAAATGTAAGCAATGATTCTGCTATTAATTGACACTTTATTCTACAGCCAAGCTCCCACCAAGTTAAAGGTTTGTTAAATAAAATACCTTTGCATCGTTTGAACAAGAGTTTCTTCCATTCCCTAAATGCACAATCCTCTCATTCTTTTCCATTTTCCATCTCCTATTTATACTTTTATTTTGTAACACATAAAACTGAAAATAATTAGTCTTACGGAAGCTAATCAGGAAACAATTCTGATGTCAGCACAGATTATATACTGTATTTCCCTTGCTGTTAATGGGATTATCCTAGTTTATAATGTTCTGTTCTTACTGCTATAAAATTGTTGGATTGCTTTATGAAGAGCAACAGATATTCCATATCCTCATAAACTTCTACACTAAACAAATAATAGCTTTGAAAAATCAACTGCCTATTTTAAGCTACTTAATATAGCACTACATTTAGTATTTCAGGCATTCAGTATTTCAGGTGCAATGATGACACTAGCCTCTGTAAAAATGCCATTTCCTCAACTGATATAGTGGATTACACGCACCTTTAGGCATGCAAATTAGAGATAAGGTGCTTACAGCTTATCATTATCATGAAGAATCTCTATTATATGCTGTGGGACTACTAGAAGTATTTTTCTTTCAAATTTTTTTTGCTTATACCATTCACATGTTACAATATAGTCCTTTGTCAATGAAATCTACTGGTTTTGGCCAGTTTTTCCTGTAGCAGTTAGTTTTTGGCAATTTTTCCTGCTCCTACAAAAGAGCCATTATTAAGCAAAAACCACTTGTATCCATGCATCATTTGTAAAAAGTGAAGAACCAATTAAAATATATATTAGTATACCAAAACATTATGTTCTAGAACTCAATCTTAATTACAATGATAAAAATCTAAAACAAGTGTCTTGAAATCACTGGAATAATCCAGATTTTCATCTGATTAGCCAGTTCAGATTCTGTTTTGCTGAAGTTCATCTGGTAGGCACAATGGAATTGATTATTAAATTGCCTTCAATGTGGTCTACTTGTTTCAGCACTTATTTCAGTATAATAAATAATACTCTCCTTTTCTGCCAGGCATGCAAAACAATTACAGAAGAGCTCAAACTGCATAGAATTCATAAGGTTCACATCCAAGTTTAATGTAAGGAAGCGATGATGGACATACCATTTCTGCAAAAACACTGAACGTTCCCTCTGCAAAGCTATTGAACTTCTTTTCAACTGCACTGAGCCCAAGCCAAATGTTAACTCGCAACTCCACAGGCATTTTGACATCTTTCGTCTTGTCCTGTGGGTACTGACACACACATAAATAAGGTTATTCTTTGTTATGTTATATAGGTGTTTTAGCTTTCAGTACTATCTAAACATAACATAGTTAAATGAGTAATAATACACGATTTATCTCTTCCTGCATGGCATTTCCTCAGAAAGAGCTAATAAAATAGTTCAGGAAGGAGACATTCTTTAAATGGTGCCTGCCCTAGGCATGTAAAAACCAAACACAGAGAACATTTGTATAATCCCTGCTCCTGTATATCCTCTCTCTAGTTTAATCCAGTAATGTGTTCTTAATTATGACAATAATTTAAAGCTCACGTGGACGTTAGTGTTTCTTGTCAGGAGAGTCATGCACATAAAAGAAAGTTTAAGGATTTAAAGTTTAAGGATTTTGAGGAAAAAAAATACCTTTAAGAAGATTGTTTGTGTTTTTCCACAGTATTTACCAGATGATTCAGGGCTTGTGGTGGAATACAGCACTTGGTGTGCAGGAACACGAGCATAAGCCAGTCTTTTCTCCCCTCGGATCATCCATATGATTACATCAGGCATACTGTTTTGTGGCTGTGGATTATTTGCAGGGCAAAGAAAGTTGAAGTTGGTAATTAATAGAAGGTCAAATGAATCTAATGCTTAGATAACAGAAACATAAATTGACCCAATGCTTAGGCAACAGCAACATAAATCTAATTTGTGTTTTCAGTTAAGAATCAATAATAACCTTGAATTTATGGTAAAGAGAGGAAATTGATTCACCTCACAAGTAATGAAGTATATGGTGGTGAAATAATCATTAAAAATATAATAAAGATTGCTGGAAAATAATGTGTTGTTAAAAAGATTTTGTTCCTATATCTTTTGCAATTTTATCTAGAAATGCACTGTATCCCAATTCGTTTACTGTACAGTGACAGATCTCAGTTGCTATAGCTTTGGATTGACAAATACACACTGAAATGCTTGCAATGCTTGCACATTAAGAGTAAATCCTCATAAGACTTAGCAGAAGACAAAAACAGCCTCCCACTTTTTTTTTTTTTCAGCTTTGTCCAGACTTCTGCTGAAGTCTTCCAAATTAAGTCATGTTTTTTAAAACATTTCAAAGTAGAAGTGACAAAGAGAAAATAAACACTTCTACAATGTCATGAAAACCAATTATGAAAGAGCATAATCCAGATAAAAACTCAAGACATTGTTGAGAATTCAAAAATCTCCACAAGGAGTTAATTACTATGGCTTATGACCTGCAGAAGTACTACATACACCCTGTAGTCCTTGAACCTCCAGATTTGCAGATCTGGAATAAAATAAAGGAAAAAACACAGCCACTTGGATGAGGTAAAGAGCCTGTTGTAATTCTACAAGGTTATGTTCCAACAATACATTCTCAGTGAAATTGGGTAACAAGCTGGAATAATATATTTTAGTAAATCCTAATTAAAGAGAGGCATGTTTTACTTTCATGGCATCTAAAACTACCTTTCTAAATAGAGCAGATATTGCTTGATCAGCAGTGAACATTATACCAATTTGGGTGAGACGGCTACTTTTAAACTTACTGAATCATTGATATTGGTACTAACCTCTTCACTCAGTTGCATTAATTTATCCAACCAATCCTCAATTTCTGTCAAAGTGGTTTTCACATCAGTAGCTTCATTCCTCATCCTTGTTGCTGCTTCTCCAATCTGTTTGAGAGACCTTAAGCGCAGCTTTTCTATCTGAGTGTCAAGGACTGTAATATTAGATTTGCCTTCTATGAGGGGAAATGGTTTACTGAAAAACAGAATTATTATCATGGTTAATAACCTAGGTGAATTTTATTTAGCCATACACTAAAGGAGTACATGCATACAGTTGCAAAAGACTGAATGCTATCGCTTTCCGTAAATGAAAATCACCAGAATAGTTCTACAGCATTCATTTCTGCAGACATTTCCAGCTGACCAAGTGTTTACAGTAAGTTGAAGAAATGCTGTGCTTATGTAAGAAGCACCAATGTAGAATAGTTTGAGGCATGTGCTATCATGTAATTGCTGCTTACCAAATCAAGCAAAATCTATTCTCTAAAATATGCAGATCAGAAAATTATTGTCTCAGAATGTATACCTCAAAGATTAAACTGGCACCTTCAGACCAAGTTTAGGTTCCCTTACTTCACCGAAGCCATAAATTCTCAGAAATTCAATATATAAGTACAGCTCATGTCTGTGACTATGACAGCTATCTAACTCTGGCAACAATACATGAAAAAATCTCTAAAGGAAATCTGTTACACAGAACTTTTGTGACACCAGAGGGCAGAGTAGGGCAGAGTAACTATTTAATGGACGTAAGCAATACTTCAGCACTGCAATAAAGCCCAGGAAAGCTTTCCTGAGGTGTGGGTTTGAAAAATAAATAAATAAATAATAAAAAAAATTCCTTCGGTAGAGTTCATTAGAAGTTTTTTAATGTGATACTTATAGAAAATTTCAGATGCACGGCAAAGTTTGGAAAGAGTGACCCTTCTCTGACCTAGCTTTACTAATAAGCCATGCATTTCCAAGGACTTTGACTCTGCAAAACCTTACCACTGACTATTGCACCTATCACTAGAGTTATTTCTACTAATCTCATTGCAAATGCTGCCTGTCCAGGTACAAGTACTTACACTTGGTCCAAGTGTACCATATCCAAACTTCACAAAGTCATCACATTTTAGTTATAAATGGTGCACTGAAAACTCCTATTCATTAAAACTTTATCACTGCAAAGAAAATTATTCTATGAATTCAGTCCAAGGTATTTATTTGCTTTTGACAAAGTTTTTGTGAGTTTCCTAAAAATAAACTTCAGAGGGCTCTGTATCCTATAAACAACAGAAAGCTAATGTGGTTGGTATGTCTAGGTGCTACTGTCGTTTAATAAAACAAGTTTGAATAGCAGTGCAGATGTGTCAGATGATAGATTGTAATCACCAACACAAAGCTTAAAGTTTCTATACTCTCCAGATGGCTCCATGGTGATAATAGCTTGCCCTTAACGTTTTGCTTTCCTAAAGCACATCAGTTCTTTCTCTGCTTCCTTCTGTCCAATAGGAGGTTTATATTTTGAGATAAGTTATATAACATACAATTATTTGCTAATGTAAAATGATCTTCACCATGTTTGCTTTTTCCTCTGTTCACTTCTACTTTGGTTCTAGAGCTTGATGAATTAGTTCTTCTATAATATTTTCTGTTATTTACACTAACAAATAATAATTACTCTCATCTTTCATTTCCCTTCCTCATCCCCTTCTGTTAATTCCTCTTTCTCATACAATTCTTTCCATGCTATTAAGAATTTGTTTTCCTTCTAGATCTTAAGTGATGACTCCCACTGCATTTTCTGACTACATTACAGATATGTTGACTAAAGGATCACTCAAAAATCTTATCTTTACAGCCCTTATGCTCTAAACATCTTAAAAAGCTTTAACAAGATAAAGTGGTAGAAAGACATCAGAGATTCACAACATTCACATCTGCAAGGCAGTTCTGCCTTAGATTCCCCCCCTCCCCAAAGAGATGCTGCTTCATTACCATTGACATAACAGAGAATAATACACCTAGATGGCTGACTGGCAATATCTGTGATGTTTTACTACTTTCAGAAACTTCTGGAATTCCAGTTTTCAAGTCAGTTCATACGGGCAATGAGTTTTATAGTCTTTAGAATTTGTTCTCTGACTCAGTAAAGGCAACAAAGAAGATTAAAAGCAGACCTAGAATGATAAGGCAAGAGATAAAAACATTATTTTACCTTATATCATCTGTAAGTTCGTCAATCAGCTTCAACCACATCTCAGCTAATCTGTTTTCAGAAATTTTAGCCTGCATTCCTGATTTTAAGTTGGTTAAGTTGGATTGCTGAGGAATTTAAAAGAAAAGGATTTGCACTTAGAAACTTAAATTGCAGTATTGTAGTCAATATAATTTCAAGACTTTATTTTGATCTTATTTTAAAGCCCAAATCAAAAAAAGACTAAGATATTCAATCTTGATTCCAATGTAACATGACTTTTTATATGTTCTTTCATACTGTATTTATTACTTCACATTACTTCACATTGATTATCAGTGCCATTTCTCACACTGTTCAACATTTAACTTCGAACAGGAAAGGAGAAAAATTATGTTCTGTCATTTGCTCAAAATGTCTTTCTTTTCATTACACATTCAAGAAAACAGACAGACCAGCAAAAAAGAAAGCTCTTAAGTAACTTACCAGTCTTTCAACCATGTTCAGAATTACATTCACAGGGTCTAATCTATGACTTATGTCCTCCCAAAAAGAAGTCAGTGTTACCACTGGCTTTGTGTTTGCCCATGGCAGATAGTAATAATAATTACCTGGTGTGAGACATCTACACGTTAGATGTAGAACTCATGGCAGGGATACATACTGTACACTGTACAAGTTGTTCTATTCACATCATTTATAAACTATCATTTAGTAAGAACATGCAAGCTAGCCCAACTTATCAAAGTATTTATATTTTTCAGTGTCTATAGCATCGGTTGGATGGTAAAACTTGACTTCAAACTGTACCATAATCAAGTGGATTTTTTTCAATAAATAATCCATTAACATTCATTATTTTAACCAATTATTTAATAATGTAAAACATTGTGAGAATTAATGCATTTCTCTGAAATAAAGTATTCAAAGAATAATTTTCTGTGATCTTTTAATATACAGAGAAAATAACTCCTACTGTTTGCATTTAATAAACTAATTTTATAGCCAAAACATATTTTTCTGTGAAATTGGTTACTAGCTTTTCTTTCAGGCCGGCAGACCCTCAGTTAAAAAAAGTTTCTGCTACCTTTGAAAGCAGAATGTTCTGACGGTGTTTTCCCTTCTTAATCCCTAGCTTTTAGATACCTGTAGAACACCGTGACTTATTTTTCCTACTAGTTTTCCTAGCATATAGTCAGAGACCAAACTGAATTCTACAAAAATTTCTATACAAGCCTTTGCAGCCTTTTCAGTCTACTCTTCAAAGACCATGAAGAACCATGCATTATTTTCTGTCCATTTTCCAGTAATTTTTAGTGGAGTAAGAACTGTCATTCCAAAGCTATAAATACCCTGCACCTTCAAAGCACAATTTCACATGATCTTATCCCAAGATCAGCAGCAACCTTACCATCAAAAACAGCACGACTGTACTGAGTTGTCGATGCCAAAGGTTTACAGGTGGTATCAAACTTATTGCCATAGTTACCGATGCTAACTTCAAACTGGATAGGCTCACCAGTGTCTTGCAGCATGGTAGCAGAATGAAACACAGCAGCCAAGCAAAACTTTCGTCTGCGCTGGTATTTCTACAAGAAGAACATTTTTAGTTCTGTTTAAATACTTGTAAGATATGAACCACAATTAAAAAAAAATAGTAGTATTTGCTCAATGGAAACAATAATTTTAATTTTTTTGCTTATTTCTGGGATGTACCAAAACAACTGATGTGTGTCATAAGTTACTGCATTTGAGAGTATAAAAATGATACAATATCATAGAAAGGCTAATGTTGGAAGGGACCGTAAAAATTATTGCACTCTACTGCCCCTGGACAGGGTTGCTACCCAGGGCTCCATCCAACCTGGCCATGAACACCTCCCGGGATGGGACACATCCATGGATTTTCTCAGCAACCTGCTCCAGCGCCTCACCACTCTCTAAGTAAAGAATTTCCAGCTAATATCTACCCTAGATCTCCCCCTTGTTCTATCACTATTAGATTGGCAGCCCTTCCTTCTATTGTATCAACTGTATTTGTATCACTTTGCTTGGCGTCATCAGCAAACTTGAGGAGGGTGCACTTGATCCCATCATTTATGTCACCAATAAAGCCCAGAAGCCTGCAGGGCATGGGCTGGATGAGTCAGCTCCCAGCTGGGGGTGCAGGGCGGGGTGTAGTATCCCCTGCTCCAGCCAAAGGCTCCAACCCTGATGGACTCTGCTCCAGACCCCTCATGAAGGGTCCCAACTCAGCATCAATAGCAGGGTGGACATACACCTGGGTCTGATATTTCTGTAGCTGTGTTATAAATAAGCATCTCTTGATTCTAAGATTCAACTCAACAGTTTCAATTTTAGTACATTAGATCACACTCCAGAAATAAGCATACAAGGCAGAACTCCATTACCAGCAGTGACTATAAAACAAGAACTTACTTCAACAACCAGTATGTCATCATTAGGAATCATATCTAACTTTTTATTAACAGGTTTGCTTTCAAGCACTGTAGATAGTTCAACCAGAATTCTTCCTCTATAAGCAACTCCTTCTCCCTAGAACAGAATGACAGATTTAATCCAGTTTTACATTTTTCTCTTGAAGTAACAATCTTTCTTTGCCTGTACATGCTTATGGCATCACTGAAGTGTTTTTAAAACTTCTGCATAGGCATGCATATACATATTTGAACAAACGAAAAAAAAAAAGCAGTTAGAATTAATTATAAATACAGAAGTGAAAAATATTGCATACTTAGGGAAACAAAGTAAGGTAAGAAATACAAGTGCACTAAAAACCTCTGTTGCTCCTTCAAAAATATGATTTTTAAAAAAATATAAGAAGCTACCATCAGAAAGAAAAACCAAAGGGAGTATAATATGGAAAAAACAAAATTTAAAGTGAGTTAATAAATTGATTTCACCCGAGTTTAATCCTTTTATTAAAAAAAAAAAAAAAAAAAAAATCAATAAAGAAACTGACCTTTCCAAAGTTTAATTCGTCATATGGATCTGGGAATCCTGTGTATTCTCTTGGACTTCCATAGAAATTTAAGTAACAGGGGCCAAATGTTGGTAAAAAGCCAACTTCTGTTTCTCCAGTGTTGACTAATAAGCAAACATCACCATTATATCTTTGTTAGTTATCATTCAGAGACAGAAAAAAGTCATCATTACTTTCAAACTCAACAGAACAAATGTTAGATATTAGTTAGGTATTAGTTATTAGTAAATTAAGAACACTTTATTATCTGAGTATATAATATGAATTTAAAGTAACTATATTTATTATTTGTTGACTATTTGTCCCTAAACTCCTCTTTCATTGTATATATTTACTGTATACTTCTGTGTGCAGTAAAAAAAAAGCACAAAATAAACAGAACTTCTGCCCCACTCCAAATACTAGATTTTCATGAATGTGAATACGCTCACATGTTAATAGAAAAACATCTTTTCCACACAGAAATGAAACACAACATTTGCATTCATTTAAATGCAGAGGTCATCACTTCTCTAGCTGAACAGCCACAATAAAGATGCACACCATACCACAGAAATCTAGAATTTAGCAGAATTAATCTCACTGTTTTAATTGTGGTGTAACTTCTCTGTGATTGTACTTCATGGTAAAGCAAAGACTAACATTTAGAAGGCTGATGATCACATACTACAGAAGGCAATTCCAAAAAGCTATTTTGGCCTTTAACTTAGTATTACTTTAAGAAAAATAGTAAAAAGTATTTGGGTGCAGGAATGTGTTTGTTACCTTTGAGCTGCACTCCAACTATATTTATTTTTCATTACATAAATATTTATATGAAATCTTCCAAAGTGGTGAAAAAGAGCCATATCTCCAGCTAGTCACAGAATCAGATTTCATTTTTCAAACTTTATACACATGGCTAACTATAAGCAAAGCATGTGCTAATTGTTTTTTGCAGTTATTTACTACTGCAGGGCTAAGCAGCTGCAAACATAGTTTTGACCTCATAAGTAAGTTAAAAATTGCAATCCACTGTTAGAGCACTTCATAATTGAAGCGAGCGCATGCTGAACTCTAAAACACAGCTTGAAGCATCAGCCAACCAGAAGCAACCAGTTCCAATGCCAAAACTGTTTTATACAGTAAGCTGTGTTTGATAGTCTGTAATTACAATGGTGAAGTCTTTGAGAGAACTTCTAAAATATGTTTATACATTAGAAATGACGGGCTTTCTTAGGCAGTTTGGGCAATGGAGTAAAATCAGTAACAGACCAAGATATATAAACCTTCATATGATGAAGACCCAGTTCCCGAAGATGAAAGTTCTATATTACAAAAAGAGAAGATGTTGAAGATGTTACAAGACAGGAGACAATAGCATTAAAAAAAAAAAAAAAAAAAGCAAGCTGCTTTAAAAATATAGTTGAAGGCCTGAGAAAAAAAACAAAAGTTCACATGGGCTAGAATTTCACTTATAATACAAAGGTGTTACTTTTCTTATACGACTTCCAAAGGAAAAGGAGCTTCTCAGTCATTTAGAAACTGGAACAGGCTTCAATCCCTGAAGCTCCTGGGAATATAATCTGTGATTTTACACAGAAATGGTTTATTCCAATGCCAGTACTTCAGTAGAGAGAGAATCCAAGTAAAAAGTTACCCAGCACCTAAATGACGCACTCCTGGCTCATAAGTGAGCTCTGACTCAGCAGCAGTTCAAGTTACATACTTGTGTTGGTAGTACAAGCGATTGTTTCAGAGCTGGAATTTCCCCAACAGCCCAGCCTTTCTCTCTTGGGTTTCTCATTGCCTTCCTAACCTTCGCTTTTGGCTCCGGTTGCATGTGGCATATATGAAAGTAAAGCTGTACTTTCAAAAGCAGTACTTTTAAGGGAACCAGACCCTAAGCTTGATGTTATGTGGCTGGCAATACAATTCTATCTCATATTTCAATATCTGCTCACATCATGCAGAGTTGGAGCCACGCATTTTGTTTATAAACTCCTGATATAGTTATTTGCTGAAAGACAAACTGGACTGCTTTCTGACAATAAGTACACATCTCATAGGCTTTGTGAACAAGAGAAAAAGAAATAAAAATCAGTAATTTAGGTTCTTATGGTGGAAATGGTTTTGAGTCAGTATCCTACAAGTTAATGAACAACATATTAATAAATGTCAAGCATGTTTAACCATGAGCTTTAAAATTACGTATGGACACCCAATATGCCACACTACGTTCATGAAAAAGACAAAATATTTTTTCAGGTAAAGTAACATAGAATCATTGTCATGGAGCTGGTTCAATTGTATGAAAACCTCTTAGGAAAAGATGATATTATAGATATAGATACCAAAGATATTATTTCTAAAACATTCTCAGTATTATATTGGAACAGAAAGATAATAGAAACTGCATTACTTAGTATTCTCCAAAATTTCTGCACAAAACTACTTATCATACTATTATAAAGAGTTTTATTGCAAATTTATTGTCTAATGGAGACAATAAGCTGGAACACAGGAGGTTCCACATAAATATGAGAAATAGCTTCTTCACAGTAAGGTAACAGAACACTAGAACAGGCTGCCCAGAGAGGTCATAGGGTCTCCACTGGAGACATTCAAAATCCTCCTGGACACATTCCTATGTGACCTAATCTAGGTGTTCTTGCTCTTGCAGGGGGATTGGACTGGATGGTCTTTTAAGGTCCCTTCCAATTCCTGACGTTCTGTGGTTCCGGTGATAGGACAAGGGGCAGTGGGTGCAAGCTGGAACACAGGAGGCTCTACAGTATGTTACAAGCCTCACATCCTGCCTAACAAAATCTGATTTCTTGCAGTTAGTGAGTTTTCCCTTTCAATTTTTATGAAGTTACAAATCCAGCAATGTAAACTGACTGGCATGCAAATTAACGACGTGCAATCATAGTTCCTAGTGAAACTATTAACATAAGGGTTGCTAAATGACAGTCATGTGGAGTTCTTAAGCAATGAGTTACAAAGTTGCTGATTAAAGCAGTGACTGATCAAAATTCCCCTCAGCATCTGAAAGCAGTATGGTGGTTCTAGATCATTCCTGCAGGCTAACTACTCAGGAATATTCCAGTTTTTATTTTTTTACATTCTTTTCCCAAGAAGAAAAGAGATTGACTTACAAGGTCGCAAAAGAAATCTTGTCTGCTAGTACCCAATGAAGTAATGATCATGAAACACTGCCTCTGAATTGTTTTTAAATATCTTAGCAAATTTACTTATCTCACTAATGGTACACTGTGAGATCACATGGTTTTCTGAATTTGGGAAATTACAAATTTAATTGACTCATTAACTGTATGTACATATTTATCATTATATTTATTAAATATTATTTATTAAAAATACAACACTGACTTTTGAGTTACTGCTATTTTGATGTGATGTGGTATAACATTAATACTCTGAAAAGTTCCACTGTATGTTTTCTGTAAGCGTTGTTTTGAAATCTCTGGAAACAGATAATCCTGTTGCCACAGAACTGAGGAGCTATATGAAAGTATGCTTTCTTAACAGCACTGATGCTTACTGTTCCTTCAAAGAGAAGAAAGTATGTTACATACTGCTGAATTATTTACCTTCAACTTCCCCTCCAGAAGAAGCAATTTTTGAGAGACTTAAATATGTTGTTCCTACTACATCATTTTTGGTAAGACGATCCCTGAAAAAGAAAAAGGAAAGGTTTTAATTAAACTTTGTATTGGCTATCCTACACAGAAGCAAGTACAGGTGGCTAAAATGCACTCCAAGACAGTGTGCTCACATTTGTATCATCTAGAATGTTTTTTTATTATTAGCAGAAGGTAATGACTAGTTACAAAAATGGTTTTTATCATGAGGAAGTCATGAAAAACTGAAAAACTCCTTCAAAAATAGTAGAATTTTAGTAGCCAACTTAGAAGCCCTGCTGAAAATAATCATTTATATATCTAAGGATACAGTCAGAAATTTGTAGTAGTCAGAAATTTGCAAACCAGATCCCTGTGAGATTTTCTGCCTTCTCTCCAGAACTATGCTTAGTAAGAGTAAACAGGCATACAGATAGAACAGCAACTCTAGCATACAAAGATTTGAACCACCTAAACCTAAATGCTAAGTGTGCTTAATATTCAACAATCCATTAATTAATAGGGAAGACAATACTGATACGTGCAAGACAAATATTTACAGAATCAGTCATTCAAGTTTTATCTGAAAATGTAGTGGAATTCAAGCATTTTTAAAAATACAAACATACTAGTTAGTGGGCACAAAACTAGGAAAGAAAAGAGACAAACACGAGTATTACAAATACTACTCTTCACAATCACCTAAGTAACAATAGTGTGTATTGCTCACTGCACAAAACTAACACTATGCTAATCAGGCTACTTGTAAAGAAACCGTATTAAGGATACCTATGCATCTTCTTAAATACTCTTATAGATTGAGACCAACAATATCTGACAGATAAAAAACCAGACTTCACATAATATAATTTATGTTGTCCAGTGCTTTAAGTCATAACTCACCAGTCAACAATTGCAAGCTTTATTTTCTCACACATTGAGGGAAACTGAAAAAAAACAAAGCAATGATAATAAAATAACCCATTAATTGTTTCAACTCTCTAATCTTAATAATTTGGGTAGCAAAAGAATGTCGGTCTTCTAAATAAACAAGAAAAAAAAAACTGACCTTGACTTGAAGATAAATAATTTGGTTCCATTCTGGATTAGCATTTTTCTCAATTATGTTTGTGCAAACCTGAAAAAACATAAAATTAAAAAAGGAGAAAGATTAAATGGACCAAAAAAAGCATATTCTAGCTATGATTGGGGGTCAATCATATTCTACTCAGAGAGATAAGGGGTAGTGATTAATGATGAATACTGAGGTTCTTATGCTGCAATAAACCAGTTGTTTTCAATTTATAAATATTACTACACTGACCTGCATAGGCAACCTTAACAACTATTGGAGGGAAAATTCTGAAATAGCATTTAAACCTGACACTGGAATTACCCTAAGGGGAAAAAAAGCTTCTTGTTTCCACTAGCTATAATGAAGGTGCTTGTAAACTAATAATGATCCCTTACCACTGCAAAGAAACAAGGCAAAGGAAGGACCTAATTTAAGCTTACTTTATGCAGACTTTGATGAAAAATATACTTTCTGGGGAAGCCTGTATTATTTGTTGGCAATGTCTACTGAAAACCTCCTCTGAGATCTGGCTTACTGAGGATGGTAATTTGATTATATAGCATAATAAAAGACTGACATTTTTCCTCTTTAAGACTGGATAGCTATGAGTGTAGGCTGTGCAATTGAGCTTCAGCTCAAATTTGGTATTCTGAGGAACATATTAGTCATAAAATGTACAAATGCTGTTAATCTGTCCAGAAAAATCCGCACAACCAGTTACATAAAAGCAATCAGGAACCAGTAGATAAGCAATCTGGCATGCATCAGTTCTTAGCCTTTAGTCATACATTCTTTTTATTAGTCATCAGCTTTACACCCATTCTGCTGTACCTTGTAGACTGTCCTTGTTTTATTAGGTGAATTTTAGCACCGATGCTTTTACATTTCCATAATTTTGGTAAGCTTAAAACATATATTGGAATATAAATTGTCCCTCACAAACATGATTAAAATGCAATGACTCAGATACTTATTTAATTACCTTTTTTCCAGCAAAAGAAACTTCCACAAAGGGATCTACCAGATTTTTCTTGTCTGCTTCTCCTCCAAATATTTCCTTGACAGTCTGTGCAAAAGCATCATCCACTGGAGAGAATATTCGTAACAGACATTAAAGTCTGTACATTTTTCTCTAATTTTAAACTTGCCATAACATTCACACTACAATCAACCAATTAATAGATCAAGGTAGAGTGAAGTCTAATCTGATGAACAAAGTTATGAAGAGCACACATTTACTAGTGAAAGGGGAGAACTTAGGCTCTGGTGTAATTTCGAGAATATAAATTCCTGAAAGACCATAAAGAATGCTGGTGTGCTCCTGAGTTGACAATCACAGTTGTATATTTGAAATATTTTACTCAAGTACCTGTAGATATGGCCATCTATCACAGATAGAGGGGAGAAATCATGCTATGAAGGGATAAAATTGGCACATGCACTGCATACTCAAAACCAATCATAGAACATTCAGCATACCTGCAGACCAACTGTGCTTGAATGTTAATTATGTGCATCTAACTTCTGTGATTGGATGAAGGCTAATGAACCACCTCTTGAATCCCACTCATCAACAGATGAACATCACTAACCTAGTGGATAACATTAAATTATCCACTGTAAGAATTAAGAAGATATACTGAGAACTACCAAAGGGCTGAAATAGGCTACTTAAGCCATCACAGAATTATTGGCTCAAGCAGCAATGTTTTATGTTCATGCACAGCTAACATAGTTAGCTGTGTCTGAGCAGCTAGCGTAGGTAGTTCTATTATGTTAATTTTTCTAATGTGCAATCAAATACACCAATAGGCACATAGTTAGAATTTACATACTTTGTGGAATGTCCTCAGCTCTGTAGATTTTGAGAAGGAAAGTGACCCATCGAAGTGCAATTCCAGCTGGAAGTAACAGATTGCTCTCCACATCATCGCTCTCATTATCTCTTTCCCTTTTTTCAACCTGTTGGGAGATACAATGGTACACAGCAGATAGTATCTAAGAAAGATAGAGTTTAACATACAGGTTTAAGGCAATTATTTAAACTGGTGCCTGCAGTCCACTTCAGGAAGAAGACTGTTATCAGTTCCATTATAAAGAATGAAATTTTGTTGTATTATCAATCAAAAAAAATTAATTTCATTTAAACTATTTCGTTTTCACCTCTATCCAACTTATCACAATCACACTTTTAAAACCATTATCATCTGATGATCATTAGTATACTCACACAAAATGCCAACTTCATGCAATTTTCATACTCATCTTGAGATTAATGTTGTGGTAAGGCATCATATTACAACTAGCTAACATGTACAATTCTGATATAATTTACCAGAACTTACTGTTTTAAAAATAAAGAGATCAAAAACTTCACCATAAAAAACTGCAAGCATCACTGTTATATCAAGAATCATTAAGACAGCACGAACTTTAAAGATCCTTTCCAACCCAAATTATTCCATGGTTCTATAACACGAAACAACAAGGAGATACTCCATGATTCTAGGGACCACATTACGTTTAATTAAGGAAGAGCAGAATGTAGAAGTCTCAGGCAGGAGTAATAGCAGAATTGAAGCTACAGAAAACATTCAAGGGTAAAAAAAAAAAAAAAAAAAAAAGTGACACAGGAAGAGGGTCTATTTTTACCTTGACAAGACAGCAAACTGTTAAGGACTGAATTTTTAGTAGCAGTAGTTACTTTAAACAATCATTCTTTCCTATACATCAAATTAACTAACCTGAAACTATTGATGGGCCTGATTTTCACCAGTTAAGTATTTGAGCTTTCTGGTACGGAGGTTTCTCTGCATGCTCATCTACATTATGCAATAGCTGAGACATTCCTGAGTTAGTCTTTCAACTGATACCAATATCCTGCTCAGCCTGATTACCAGTGTTAAGCAGAATTACATATTAGCTCACATGCAGCACCAAGATAGCACATTTCTGCTTCTTCCAGGACATGAAGAAATACCTACAAATGGCTGATCAGCATATACAACGTTTGTCTAAAGGTTGCTTAATTGGAGAGGGTTTGAGAGTCACTTAGTAATGGATGCCCCTGAAACAATTCCTAAGTATTTCCTTACTTTTACACACTGCTCACAGAAGGACTTACACAGAATCCATGAAGTGTGAGGAGGAACATGAATACATATCCATGACTGAGGTGGAGAAAATAGAAGAAAAGCAAAAAAGCATATCAGTCAAACTTACTGGTGGCTCATCTCCAGTTCCCAGGACAAACATGCTGACTTTCATATAGCCTTTAGCTCCTGAACTTGCATCCTCAGGATCACTCAGCAAAAGCCATTTTCTCATCACTGCATGGCCTAAAATTAAACAGTCAAAACTCACCTAATAAAACCTATTTCACAAAAGGCAAATTTCATAGTGTCAAAGCTAACTATTTAAAAAAATTATCCTGTCTTAGGTCTCAGTATCTACATTCAGATGAGACATCTAGTACTGCTAAAAAATTAAATGGCATACTAGTACAGTGACACAATGAACAAACAGTTTTGTAGTGTTTTAAGCACTTCTAAAAATGCCTCTGATATCAAAACTAATATACAAATTTTAGTGCTTGTTCTTCATCTTGAAAGCACTGAAAGGAATTACATACTGGTTTTTCTTTTTCTTTTTTTTTTTTTAATACTTTAAGCAGAAGTCTCAATTTACTTAAGAAATTGTAATGAAAATGTTTTGATTTCAAGTTTCAAACTAGGAAAGAAGTTATGAAGTAGCTGTTACTTACCAGGTTCATCATAGATATAGCCAATGTCAATCTGCAATAAAGAACAAAAACTTCACATCTGAAGATAGATAGAAGCAAAATGGCTGGGAAAACTCCTTTGAAGTTTTTCCACAAGCTTGGGACAAACAGGATAAAAGTTTACACAGTATATTCTTGGGAAGAAAAAGAGAAAATGCCTTACATTGACAAATGAGGAATTTTGAACAGATATAGCATCCAAGAAAAAACACCATAAAAGATGTATACAGTCTAACAGAGATAGTTAATTCCTTCTTTCTTTGGATCTCTGGTTTTTCCATTTATCAGAGACAGAAGATGGAGTTAGCTTATTGCTTTCTGGAATTTCCAGATTTTCCCTTAATTTTACATTCATAAAGCAAGAAAACAGTTCTGAAAAGCCTATCTCCTGCTGAAAATCTAATCCTTCAGTTGCAGAAATTCAACTCCTTTTTCTAATGAATCATTTTTCTTTTATAAGAGATAAGCAATATTTCTTCCACTAGGCGAAACCTGGACAAGATTGCACATACATCACTACTGTATTAATTGTATCAGATTTCAAACATCTTCAGGAAGGTTAAGTATGTCTGCTTATGGCAACTGGAGCCAGTATTCCTCGCAGGTCTGAAAACAGTCATTTTTTCTAGAGTGAATTTCTCCTGCGGGGGTTACTCCTGAAATTTGTGCAGGAACAGAAAGCATTTGAAGTACAAGCTGTCATCTGCTTATTTTTCTTAGTGAATGAACAATCAGAGCAACACTTCACTGTTGGAACACAGCAACATTCACTGTTGGAATCACTAGAAATTATAGAGGAACTAAGCAGCAAGGAGCAAAAGCTGCCAGATTTGTGTCATAACCTTCATATAAAAAGCATTCTTCCATACGTATCTGGTCTAGAGATGTACTGAATTTTTTCATTACAAAATAAGCAAATGTAAGACAATCAACAATGATACAGCAAATGTTATAATGGAAAATTTGAGCAAGCATTATAATTAGCATGTGAACGCTCTGTTTGTACTGCTTTAGGAATACCCTTAATAGGGCAGATATTTACCTCCCAATATTGACTGTAACACATACCAATAAAACCAATCACACTATTATCATGAGAAGTTACTTTAAAAGGTTTTACTGTGATCTCTTTTACTTAAGCTTCTGATCAAATTTACACTTTTCCGCACCATTTCAGAACCTGCATCTTTATGCTGTCATGCCAAATAATCAGCCTGTTACTTTTTGAGTAGAACAACTACCTTTTGGAAAATAGGTTTTTTCACTTGGATTACAAGTGAGAGAACTTGGTATATAAAGCAGGTACAGTTTTCTTCTAATTTAATTGTTTTTTTTCTTTTAATCTACTCAAATAAGAAAAGCAATTACTAGTGGTTAGAGCAAATAGTCTCTAGCATAACAATCAAGGCATCAGGTAATTCTCTGGCCCCATGATAAAGCACTATAAATTTAAATGCTTAAAACAGAGACTTCAATAATTTCTCTTGTTTATTTTAAATTTGGTCAAGATACTGAAGGTGTTTCATACCCACCTTAAATTCACCCATTAGACAGTCTGCTCGAAGGGAGTAAGAATCATACACCTATAAAGACAGACATGAATCAGGAATGCTCCTAACTAATTATGACAGTGAAACGGCCAGAGAATCCCATATGCACTGCCTTCCTTACCCGAATGCTAATTGTTTCATCAAGCAGCTCTAAAGGAGTCATGTGGACATTGTAGAAGAATATCTGTTAAGGTAAAAACAAACAAAAAAAAACTTGTCTCAAAATGGCAAACATATAATCCTTTGAGAAGAAAATCTGAAAACATGACCTTAGGAGGCTTACGAAGCCTAACCTGTTATCATATTTTCAGTCTGCTTCTGTATTGAAAACATTATATAATTATTTACCACAGAATTAAAAACTGAACATGGTAAATAAACTTAGTACAAAACAGAAGACAGTCAAGACTTCCACTGAAAAGAATGTAGTAGGCATAGTTGTGTCGGAAACTTTGAGCACTGCCTTTGCTCTGCACTTCATGTTCTCCTCGGGCAATTTTCTGCAATTGTAAAAGTTTTGTTCTCTAGGACATTCAATCCTAATTTAGTCACCTCTGCAATAGCTGTCAAAAAGGTTTTGTGTAGTGTTTATAATGATAATGATTTTAATGATTTGCATCTTTGAATTTCAGTGCTACAGTAAAAATCCGAGTTGGACAGCGTGAGGATAAATACACTAGCTTACTTGCTCTACTTATAGTATGTGCTTTACCAGGTTTGGTGTTTGAGCTCAGCCATACTTCAGTTCATACTGTATTCAACAAGAAATAAGGGTACATAAATATGGTCCCTCCTTTACATATTGACGAAAAATTGATTAAATTAAGGTGCAAGTTATTTTCTCACTCTCTTTTTTAATTCTTTTTTTTTTTTTTTTTTTTTTGGCCAGTATGAGTGAAACATCATAAACAGTACGTTTACCGTTCCAGATACACAATCACTTTTGTGCCCTTTAAACTGCTATGAATTCTATTCTGCCATTTCCGTATGTTTCAGGTACAAGTCTCTATCTGGAGAGAAATCTAGCTGTGCATTCACAAATTATATATAGTGAGGCAGTGACATTTCCAGATTCTGTGTGGCAGTCTTAATAAACTAAAGCACTGCACTGAAAACTCAGTTGCAGACACCATAGAGGTCTACAGTAATTTCTTTTTTTTTTCCTCAGTGATTTTATAGCCTGCACACAACTATTCAAAGCCCTTATTATATCACATGGGCAATAGCATCAAGGAACAGGTTCCACATGACTCTTACAACACCCACTTCATCAAAATAAGGGTTGTTTCCTCTTTTGATTCTCGTTCGGTGTGTCTGACCACAAACATGAACTTTGACGACTGGTTTTATGTTATTTCCAGGTAACTGACGGCCTTCGATGACTCTAACGCGAATCTGAGTAAACAAAAAAAGACATAAATAATCAAACATTTCTATTAGCTCATTCCCTAAGGTTTCTATTGCCCAGCAATTTCTGAATACACCATCAAAAAAAGTTAACCGAACCTCAAGTAGCTGGTAGATATGGACAGACTCCAGCAAAATTAATTATGACAGCAAATATAACTTTACCTGAATTTTACAGGACAAACTAGAGATAAGTTTTTCAATACAGTTTCTTTTTTTACTTGCTTTCACTACTTATTTTTAAAGCTGATACTGTAACTTGGTATCTTCCAACTATATAGCAAATAAGATTCACATATATTTCAGTCAGCTCTTCAAAGCTGGACATCTCCGTAACAATATAAAGGTTTTTAAATTTAGAGGTTGATTTTCTTCACAGTGCATTAGCTTTGAATGATCTGACATTAAAAATACTCAGTATAATGTGAAAGGAGTGATGTCAGAAACAGGCAACATGCGGTATTTAATAAATTGGTTACCTGAAAATCTTGTGGTTTGTTAGAAAGGATTCTCCGTGTTTTCTTTCCCTTGGTGATGCGTCTAGCTAGCTGCGATTCCCTTGTGCCACTTGGAACTGTTGGTGTGATGCCAGCAACAGCACCATCCACAACATCTTCACAATCTCCATCATCTTCTCCATCTGCTACAGTTAAAAAACAGCGCAGATGATAAACATCTTGATATACTGTTGTTGAAGTTTCAGTAATAAGAATCTGACACATATGAATAGTATTGAAATTATATTATCTCATTTACATCCTAGCCAAACTAGCCGTAGATCTGTCCTTATCTGGGGTGCAGATTATCTAAGACAATTAGAATTATACAATCATTTGAGTTGAAAGGGACCCTTAAAAGTCATCTGGTCCAACTCCCCTGCAATGAACAGGGACATCTACAGCTAGATTAGGTTGCCCAGAGCCCTGTCCAGCCTGACCTTGAATGTCTCCAGGGGCAAGGCAACTATCACCCCCCTAGGCAACCTGCACCAGTGTCTCACCACCCTTAGTGTAAAAAAAACCCAAAAACTTCTTCCTTACATCCAATCTAAATTTCTCTCTTAGTTTGAAACTATTTCCCCTTGCCTTATCACAACAGACCCCATTAAAGAGTCTGCCTTTAGTCTCCCTTTAGATACTGGAAGGCCACTCTCAGATCTCCCCAGAGCCTTCTCTTCTCCAGGCTGAACACCACCAATTATTTCAGCCTGTCCTTGTAGAGGAGGTGTTCCATCGCTTGAATCATTTTTGTGGCCCTTCTCTGTATGCACTCCAGCAGGTCCATGTCTCTCCTGTACTGATGACTCTACATGTATGTGCATTACTCTTTGTGAGGTCTCAGAAGTGCAGAGCAGAGGGGCAGGATCACCTCCCCCACCCTGCTGACCATACTTCTTTTGATGCAGCCTAGGATACAGTTGGCTTTCTGGGCCACAAATGCAGAATGCTGGTTCACGTTCAGCTTGCCATCCATGAGCTGAAGCTATTTCTCCTAGCAGCAAGACTAGACTGTTGCATAGCATTGGTTTTTACTTCAGTATCTTGAAAATATGAAACCATTTATGAGTTTGTGAAGGGAAATCCTGCCATTTAAAATAAAACATTGAATCCACCTCCACAGCATGCATCTGCAGAATAAGGGGAAGTTTGTTAAAACTCCTCTTTAAAGAGGGTTCTGAAATCACAGTTATCTTAGTGGAATACAGTTCTATAACCCCATGACACTACAGTACTGAATCATACAGTGAAATTCCAGTATTATGAAACAGGACCTATGAATATCTAGACCACAGAAGTGTAATTCCCTTGTGTTTTTAGCTTCCTTTATTAAATGAAGGACGATGAATATGGTAAAACATACAGGAAGAATGTGCTGTGTATGGTAGTTAGCATTAACAGAATGCTTGTTAAATTCATGAGTAAGTTTACCAACACAGGATGTTGATCACTTTGCATAATGAATTCCTCAGTGATCCTTGTAAGAGATGCCTAAAATCATGATTGACATACATTTTGTGACTGGAAGTCTCCATCTCCCTAACAACTTTAAGAATTCTTCTGCCCTGGTTGAAACATGCAACTGACTTAATACTTCATTTTTAACTTCTGATTCAGAAGTGCAGTAACCACAACTCATTTAACAGGAAATAGACATTTACAATAATGCACTAAGAGGTGTTTGCTAACTAGCACTGAAATAATTTTCAGTTGCTGGATACTATCTAAAAACCTGTATTTTATCTGTATTCCATCATAGAATATCTTTTAAAAACTATCAAAATAATCTCATACAAATTGATTAACATTTTTAGCCTTCAAGTCCACTTTTCCACGTAACTATTCTGAATTTTAGTAATTTAACACACAACTTCTGTGTCTGCATTACCTATCCTTCCACTCCCCAAGCACATCTCTCAGTGGAATCAAAATTTCACCCCGGGAGACTCTTAACTTCATTTTTTTCCTATCTCATGTTACTTAATATCAGTAGATAATAGCGAAACTGATTTCTTCTCAAGCATATAACAGTTATTACATTTAATTATTTCTGCACAAGCATGGTCTGACTATTAGTGTAACTATTTATCTGTCAACTGAAAACAGTTGTTCCTTCACAGTTCTCTGATGAGTTGGAAAAAATGGAGGATCTCAAAAACATTCTCAGCAAAAGTCTGGTTAAAATGACACATAAGACAGCAAACAGTCATTTTCTGAAAAAAGATTGAAATACCTTCTTGTGAATTGGTCCCTCCTGGGTCATTTGGATTTGCAGGTCCAGCTGGTGGCTCATATCCTACTACCAAATCTATTGTTGCCTACAGAAAAATACATGGTTTTCTATGTTCACAACAACTCATTTAAAGCAGGGAGTTATTATTCATGTACAGTATTAGAACAACTACATATGTTCACAGGTAATTTTATAATAAAATTTCAGACTATCGCTCTACAATTTTATTTTACAAAGTGATATATATTTTTTATATTTAGAAAAATCAGTTCCAATACAAGTACATAACGCATTCAACAAATACTAATTTATTTAGTTTCACAATACTGATGAAGATTAGGTAACATCCTACATTTAAAATTAAGAAAACGAAGAGACAAATAACACTATCTGACCAGCAACGTAAGTCTGAAAAACAAGCAGCATTTCCTATCTGGCTCTTTAAATTGCCAGTTCATACGGCCATCCTGGAAGTAAAAACACGTTTCATTTTCCATTCTAATTGCAGAATTGCATTTTTGTGCTTCTCTGTGGTTTTAGATGATTGAATAAAACATTATTATTCCTAGTAGCCACAGTAACATGAGGAGTCAGGAAAAAAGAAACAGACTCCATGACCAACCTACCATGATATTAAACTGTAGCTGATGAAATACTGAAATTACCCTTTAAGGCCTCTTATTACGTGAGCTGGAATGTAATATGAAGTGCCTTAGCAGCCAGTCTGCACAAACAGCAAGTTTTGTTCCAGACATTACTTTTATCAGACGCTGGTTAATCACTCTGTTAAATTTAAACTCATGCTAAACTAAGTTGAGCAAGTTCTTGTGTAACTTTCAGAACTGAGCTGGAAGTAAACATTCACATGATTATGTGCTTCCTAGAATCACTGCTATGACACAGGTGGACATTAGAAAGAATACAGCAAAAAGTGAAGTCAACTTGTTACCTGGGAAAAGAATATATGTATGTGAAAATCAGCCTAGTATTAAATACACCCTGTGGCTCATTGTATCTATAACACACATACAGATATGTAATACAAGCACAGAAAATAATTTAACTAACCTAGAGGAATCTCTCTGATATCAATCAGGCTGACTATACAGGAATAATTACATCTTGCTACAAATTATATTTGTCTAAAGCTCTTACTACAGAACTGCAAAGCACTTAATCTATACAGTAAAAATAACTTTGAAATATATTTGCTTCTTGCTGCTGGACCATTTTTGATCAAGACTACAATAAAAGCAGGAAATGCAAGCCACTCACGCCAGTTTCTTGTCCCCTTTCATTTAGCAGAGGTATGAGTTTGAAAGGGCATGATCTGCTTTGGTTACCAACAAGATCCTTAAGTGCTATGGATGCACTGCCAATTAACCTGAAATGAAGTAAATATCATTATTAGAATGCAAGTATTTGTTAAGCACAAGTTCCTTTTCATCCATAGCTTGTGTCTGTCAACCAAACAATTCCAGCTGTAACTTGAAAACCTAAAAGATCATTGCAGATGTCATCTAATGACTGAGTAGTGCTAATTCACATTTTCTTTTTCACTGAGCGTATAGGTACTCATTTTCTTCACAGAAGAAACACTTTTAAACAAGTTAAAATAATATATACATTTCTGATTATTACATTCTGTATAGCCATCATCAGTCATGTTAATTGTTTCACTTACAGTTCTCACTGGCAATCAAATCTTTTCCTATGTAATTTTGCAAACTCTCAGATGAAAAGTACTGCATACAGATGTTACACCTTAACACCCAAAAACAACAAAAAGACACACACACACCTCTGTAATAAAAACAGTGAAACAGAACAAATGCAATCGATGTTCTTTCTACATTGTTCACAAATAATCTTTTTACCATACTCCACATTTTCAAATAGGTTTATCATGCTTTCCTCTTGGTTTTCTAATGCTTATATATGCCTCTAGAGATACCTACCAAAAGAAGATGCCCAGGAGTTACAAGTCAGACTCTCTTGAGCTGCTTCTGCCTTCTTGAAACTGCCTTTCTAATCCTCATCTTCATTAAAAAGTGAAAATTACATTCATTTTTAAACTGAGAAATTTCTTTTAAGCTGAGTTTCTATCTGTGTAGAATCACTGTCACAATGTCTGGCACTGGATTTAGTTACCAAAATATGTAGTAATAGTTAACACCTATAAAGTGGATTATTGGAATAAGTGAGATTTTTGCCAGTGAGAAACCCCTGGAATAATTTCATCCTGTAAATACTGTAAGAGAACTTTTTCAAACAAGACACCAATTTTGCTGCTGATATGGCAAAAAAAGAGATCTAAGTGCAGCCCCTTTACGTTGCTTTTTAGAGTATGGTGCTTTTTAATGCAGAGGGTAAAGATCCAAAGGCATTTGTGACATGAAGCAAGAACATTATCGTAGCCTTTTCAGGTGCTATGTCACAAGAACATAAGTTGCTAAGTACATTAGGATAGGTATAAAACACTACTTTCCTGCAAATACTGATTTCAGGTAATACATACTACAGCTTTTGTTTAGCTGTGCACAAAGCCCTATGCTTCCTGCTAGAATAACCCATTTGAACCAACTTGTAAAGCAACTCTGCTTTCCCAGTTCACTTCACACCTCCAATCCCAGTTCTCATTTTGATTGTTTTCACTCATTCTTCTAACCTTTCACTCCTGTCTCCATTTTTGTTCCTGATATATATTGAGATAAATTGATCTTGTGATCAATGCCAGGATTAATAATTCTGATAATTTTTCAGGATTCTGCTGGGTCTATGCAGTTCAGCCCCGCCATCTTTCCATTTATACAACTCTGCATGCCAGATGCAGAACTTGTCTCCAGTTCCCTGCTGACATTTCTCATTGAACTTGTAACCCTCTAGACATTCTGTACCCCAATCTACCGTTCCTTCGCTTGTCTTAATCTTTCTCCTTCTCCGTCCCATCTTAAGAAAAAACATTCTGCTGTGTTTGCATTCATACTACTGCCATTTTGTTTTATCTGCCACTTCACTGAACACTTCAGTTACTTTTCATGGGGGATACTCCAGCTCTCAGAACCTCTCCAGTCCAGCCTCCTCTCCTTCACTAAAAGGTTTCAGTGTCTTCTAAGCTAAAACACAGGCCATGCAGAACAGGTGAAGCTGTTCTAACCTTTAAAATTATCACAATTGAAACTCTGATTCCATTTCTGACACCTGCTTTTTTTCTCCTTTATTAAACAGACACCTCAATTCAGTAGTGTAGTCTCGATCCAGCATTTTTTAAAAGCCATAGGAATATAGGTTATTTTCAGTGGGCATTTAATCAGTCCTAGGTACATTTTCACTTTTTACAAACTGCTGTACAGAGCTGAAATTAGCTGTATATGGGAACTGTTGAATCATGGCCTGAACCTCTGATTGATCACCTGAGACAAGCACCTAGTCAGCCATGGGAGCACAGGTGAAGGCAGCTCAGCTGTGTGACCAGAACGGGTGGAGCCTGGCTGCACCTCTTTTAGACTTCATTTAAGGGTTAACTGCCACTGAGGAAGGATCTCTTCCTGCAGAATGCTCCCTTGGGAGTTTTCCTGGGAGCCTAGGACACGGGTGAGCATTTTCATTTATTTGCGATTATCCCTTTCCACTGTGATAATCTTTCTAGCTATACAATCTGTAGATACCAGCCTAAGCACATCACTCTGTATATTTGTTGATTATACAAGCTGACACTCTGACTCCATGCATTTCTCAACTTCAGCGAGCATAAGAATCATTTTCCCGTTATGTAATAATTGCATTCAGTTCACAAGAAAAACTTAGATTGCAAACATCTGATATGCATTACCACAGTGCTCCTATTTATACCTCCAACTGCAGTATTATTTGACATTGCCTTCAGCAATGATTTCATTCAGCAAATCTTACCAGGCAGTAATATATACTGACACAAGAAACAACAGATGGCCTTTCTCAAACAGATAAAGGCTTTTCCCCACCATGTCTTAACATTCCCCAAATTGATGATCCATAGAAGTCACATAAGTCTGACATTATACACCAGAGAGATGTCTTCCTCTGCATTTGACCAAATTTTACCACACTAAGGGCAAACAGCCTGCAGGCAGTTACACTATTCAGCTGTCAAAGAGAAGTCAAAGAAGTTCATTCTATGTGACTGCAAAGCTCAAAGTGGTTAAGCCAGGAAAATCCTGTGTAGCTTAATGCCTTTTTATCTTACAGGCTTCTAAGATGTAAATATCATTGAAAGCAAATATATGAACAAATGGGAAACAACTCTATGAATGAAAGGTACAAATGCTTGAATGCTTTATGCAGCTACATACTGAAAGAAATCAATTTCTCTTCACTATTCTTCCTTCAATGCAAAATTAATCAATAAAAAATTCTATTTCAGATTTTCCTAATGTCCTTCAACTATGACTATGCTTTTTTATTTGAGAATAACAGACATAAATTTACGTATCTTGAAGTATCACAAAAGGTAAAAAAAACCAGAAGCAAAACCAAGACTACTCAAAACCAACTAGCCAGACCTGATTCTAGAGAAAGGCAAATAAAATCTTTTCCCATGTACATAAGCAGAAAAAACCTGCATGCTTGCTATTATGTTTTGATACGAGCTGGAATAACTTATATTAACTTTGAAAAGAGCCTCATCTGACTGGTAGGTTCAGCAACCACACTCTCTTATCTGGTGATGTTAACTGAAGAAATCAGTGGTAGTGCTTCTGAGATTTTGCAGCCTAAGTTTGTACTTCTGAATTCTCTTCTGTCCCAAGCAAATAAAAACAGTGCACGCATTTAAATACATTGTAATATTTTCTAACACACTGATCACCTCAGGCAGACTGAGTACGACAGACCACCTGTCTGCTTCTAGTTGCCTCTGAAGTCCTTTATTTTACCCTCCTCTAACAGATTGGACAACAGTCTCCTATCTTTTCTACTCCAGCGAGACCAAGAAATCTAATAAATAGCTGATATGTATCTTAAACTTATTCTAAGCTTCAGAGAAACTTTAGGAAGTCAGTCGTTTGCGTTCCTCAAAGTGCTCCTTTTCATTGGATGTCAGTTGTTCCACTGCTCCCCTGTAAGAATGACAGAACTGCTCTAAAGCTGTTCAAACCCCGCTTCGAGTCAGCTACAACAGGTTGCCAGTCCAGTCTGGTTCTGATCATGTGGCTGCTCAATGGCTGAAGTCTTGTTTTTCCAAAGTAACAAGGACTACTTCAGGGTCATCGCTGAGTCTTGTCTTTATGACTTCAAAGATGACAGGGAGTCTTTCAGCAACCAGGCGTTGCTTCTTAACTCTGCATACATACCTATCCAGTCATCCCCAAGACTGGTACACGCAATCTGCTCTGTCAGGCAGGTCTCAAACTCTTCTGGCTTTGCAGAAGAAAAACAAAAGAACTTGGCCTGCCACAAGCAGTTCTGGTATATCACAGAATAAGACCTCAAAAGAGAAATGTAACTTCCACATTCAGAAGCACATTTTTAACCACTTGAAGTATAATTTACCATACTCGGCCTGTGATACTTTCCTGTCCATAATCAATGGAAATACTTAAGTTTATCAGCATGAAGTCACTAAGCTGCTGATGCCCAACTATTAGAAATAGTGTTGTATTTGTGCTAATGCTAATTAATCTGTTAGTGCTGTGGTCAGCACTTCCTGTTAGCTGCCCAAATAAATACCCAAGAGAAGTGAAACTTCACACCCATTCCTGGATCAGGATATGCTAACTCACAGTACCAATCGTTTTATTATTCTCTCCCTGTTTGGAGGTCACAACCTGTACTGAATCCTTTGGCATATCAAGTACTCCATCTGCTTAAATACTACTTGTACTAAGTTCCAAGTGACCTTAAATCAGCTGACGTTCAAGCCTTTGAATTCTTCTGCCTTATTTTTGTGGATTTACTTTGGCAGAGCATATACTGATTGTTCTCATCAGCAAACTTGAACATAAGAGTTATAATTTCTACACTCACTCTTTAAGTATGTATGTTGCATTACAGCTTTTGTGTTACAAGACCCTCTGTTAATTATCTTGTCTTTGCTCTTAATAAACACTTTCAAGCCAACTACTTTTATCTTCTTTAGTTATTAGATAATAGTTGTTCCACGAACAAAATTTAAGAAACAATACACAGATATTATTTTGTGCAAAGCAGAAAGCTCCCAAATTGAATCTTAACCAGCCTAGATCTTGCATGCAATGTGTGCAAAGAAAAGCCAACTCATGCACAGCCACTCTGACGTAGAGAAGAATTCACACTACAGGATCCAACTGCAGGAAGATTCAAACAATCCAGTAATTGTTTACCTATGGAAAATACTTAAACATGATTAAATTATTTGCTGCACAGTAAGGGTGTGCCCAATCTGTTTCTCCTCTGTGTTGCTATGTTGCTAACTACACAAAGAACTCAGAGAAACATGTAATCCCAGCTCTTCCCATCAAATCAAATTAAAACACTTCATTCAAACAAGATTGTAACTTAGTAGTATTTCTTTTAAACTTCTCAGGGATGACTGATGCAATTTTTTTAGTTTTTTTTTTTTTCCCAACTGCATAAGGATTTGTTCAGAGAGTTTGAAATCTTTCAACTAACATTTCTAGACATAATAGAAAGCAGATGTGTTCTTTTTTCAGACAACTTTACATTGGAAAATCTAGCTCAACACAGATCATGAGTGCTTTCTGGTTTATTCTTATGATGATCTTTCTACATACATGTAAGTGTGGTTTGCTTCATTTCTCTTTTTGAATGACTGTGTCTTTTTACCACGAACAGTACTTATTTAATCTATCTGCAAAAGTTTAGTGATTTTGTAAATAGAACAGTAAATTCTATCTCCAGGAAAAGAGAAAGGGAAAACATTCAAGTGCTCTTTCAAGCTTGTTTTTACAGAAACATGCCAAAGCAATGAGTCATTCACCGCACTCCTCATCCTGCACCACCATAAGAATGTTCCTCTAGAACAAAGAAAATAAAGCTGAACACATGGTGTAGTTTCTTCTCATTGCTCTCTCAGCAAACACAGACCCCTGCACTAACCTGTTACAATCAAAAGCTAAATCCCAGTTCAATCTAGAATTCAATGGAAAATAACATAAAAAAATAATGAACCTCTACAGAAAAGATCACAGTAATGAACTATTTATTTGTCTTAGAGTCAAATCCCGTTACACAAGTACAAGACATAATTCCAAAGCTCACAAATAATGTCAAAAGTCCATGACAAACACTGTTTTTCTGAAATAATGAGCCTTTACGTCTGAAAACCTTGAGTTCAGTTAGCAACATCAATATTGCATCTAAAAATTAATACAATACACCACAGCACTCACTTTCCTGTCCTGCCTTATGTTTGTTGCTTTGTTTAACATTACTGTCATTTAATAATGAAAGCTGTAAGGACCATAGGCAGACAATGAACTCAACCTTTCCAGT
Organism: Centrocercus urophasianus; assembly: GCF_019232065.1. NCBI lineage: Eukaryota > Metazoa > Chordata > Aves > Galliformes > Phasianidae > Centrocercus > Centrocercus urophasianus. The sequence goes on from NW_024884722.1 coordinate 14,928,021, forward strand.
CCTGAACTAGAGATACACGATACAGTCCTGAACATAGAGATACACTGCCCTGAGATACATGCAAGACAATTTGCGCTTCCTTTGGCTATCCACCTCACAGAGCAACAGATTCATAGAAAAATTAACTGGAGGACTTTTCAACAAAAATCTTCTCAGATATATACAAAGAAAACAGAATTGTGTAATTGACTTCCTTGCAGTACAAGACTTTCACAAGCTTTTTGCGGACTTCAATAGTTCCCTAATTATAAATGTAAAGTGCTCATTTCTTGGAAGTCAGCAGAAGTTGAGCTAGATGTCATGAAAAAGGTTGCATTTGGGAACCAAAATTTGAATTATTCTAGGAACTAAAAACCTACATTCTTCTTTACCTAGCTGCAGTTGTTCCTGTTCATTGCAGGGGTGATGGACTAGATGACCCCTAAAGGTCTTTTCCAACTCAAACTATTCTATGATTACAAATGAACAAGGATAATAACCTGGAAATAAACTTAATTTCTATTATATTTATGCACTGATTAAATAAATATACCACTGTGTTTGACTGACGAGAAGATCTTGTCTTTAAAGACAAGATTTTTGTATTAAAAAGAAGAAAATTTTTAAAGTATTCTTAATTCAAATAAGTTTTAGTCTCATTAGTTTTTAGAGACTCAAACTGTGATTGAGAATACCTTGATAAAAACAACTATCAGACTATTCTGAAGAGCGTAAGCAATGTAAAACAATAACATGGCAGATCTAAAACCTTCCCCAACTCAATGATACTAAGTAGGATCAGTAACTCTACAGAAATACAGGTTACATGTGCATGCAAGTATTATGTGGGAAACTCATTCCCAAACTTCCTCTCCCTCTTTTATATACTCCTGTCACTAGATATTCATTAACATAAAGCCTCTTCTGCTGTTACAGTGCTTTCTGTATTGAAAAGAAATTTTGAGATGACATTTCCTATTATCACATTGGAGTCAGGATGCCTACTCATCTATTCCTACTTCTAACTCTGCTTATCCTGTTTCCTTGCCAAATACATCACATACTGCAAATATGTGGGGGAGGGTTCAGGATTTATTTTCAAAGATAACAACTTTGCAGGCACTGCTCCATCTTCAGTATGGACTATATGTATTCTTGCACAGCTCTGGGCATGAAAATCACTTTCCCAAAGAATTTTACTCTCTTTTTTTCCCCAGGTTTTTTTTTTTGGTTTTTTTTTTTTTTTAATTTGTACACAGAATAGGTGAGTGGACACACTACATAAGCATGGCATTTGTATTAACCGTGGCTAGGCTCTACAAGCCCAAGTCACAGGCCCAGATGATAGTTACAAAAGGGTTTGAAAAACATGCTTGCTACAGTTTGAACCCCTGTACAGAATGAAGTATTTTAAGGGCTCAAGTTAAGTACCTTCCCTTTTTTGGTAACAATCTACAAATTCCATTACAACATTCGGATTCCTGGCAAGCTTTCCTCCATTAAGTGGTTTCTGGGATTTTCCTAAAGTCAGAGGCATGCTTTACTGCTTTACTGACCTAAAGAAATCTCAGGGATCTAAGGGCATCTGCTCACATAGCGAGTTTTAAAGGCAGACCTGATGAAGCACTATAAAAATACGAAATGCAGTTTAACTGTTGGGAGGAGGTAGAAAGGCTCAAAGAAAATCTACAATGGAAGTAGACCGCTATCAATAGGTGCAAACAGTGCCATAAAATATTGCCTTTCAAAACAGCATTAGCCCTACTTGGCATTCATGGAGAGGAAGGGGCTGACCAGGAAAGGAACAGATCCGTTTAAAAATCTTGGAACTTCACACAAAGTAGTAGGGAACTGACATCTCATTTTGGATAAGGGTTGTGATGGTTTTTTTTTCCTGGTCACATTTTAAAAATTCCTCTCTGACTTCAAGAGTGGATACTTGGCAAAATATACCTATTTACCTTTTCAGCAAAAAGCAGATTAGCTGAAGATCCTAACCACTGCGGGAGCTTAAACAGACTAAAATCTTTATCTTGATAGGAGCGCTAAGAAAGAAATCCTAGGCTTTGCCAGAGCTTTTAGTACAATCATGTTTGGACACAAAATAATATATTCTATCCCTGCTGTGGATTGCCTAAAACAAGCACATCCAAGTCGCTGGCCACATGTGGCCCAGCACAGCTTGCAATGCCCCCTGCCCTGCACCATCATGGCAGTGGCTCTGCCCCACTGAGTGGCCCCGTCCGGCCCCAGGCATCCCCATCACTCAGTGCCAACTCAATTTCTTTATCACTTGCTTTGCTATATTTGCGACTCCATTTTCAGTCAACATAAATATATGACCTGCAAATTTTCAAATGAATTGTACAGCATTGCAATCAAATATTCAAGTAAAAAAATTGCAATTGTCTCTCTCTACTAGCTTTTATAATCCATCACACAGAGAAATATCCCTCGCTTCACAGTCACACCTTATTCATGCCATCACTTTTTGGCAGTACATACGTTTGCAAACAACTGTTTTCAAGGATGAAAACCAGGAAAAAATTCATCATAAATCTCTGACACCTGGAGAGCTCACTAGGAATGGCAACCACTTCCACTAAACAACACTGATGCATTATGTTCACAAAAACAGGGCCACATACCCCACTAGTTTTATGATTTTGTTGCTCTTCTTTGTTATGTTTTAATAAAAAACATTAAAAATGTTTTGTTACTCTTATACATTAACTATATTATATATTTTATGAGGGCAGCTCCAAAAGTAATGCCTCCTATATGAATCTGTTTTCCCACAACAGAGGCAGATGGTGGTATTATGGTAGCAGATGCTCAACCTTCCCACGAGTATTCCATTACATGTTGTTGCCACATGACAGATGGCAGCTGAGAGGAAGTCTGACAAAATGGTGTCTGACATGGATGTGTGTACGAGCCAAAGGTGTGGAACTGAATTTCTACATGCAGAAAAAATGTCATCACTGACATTCACTGATGCTTGCTGAACGTTTATGGAGACCAAACAGAGAATGTAAGCACAGTGAGGCAGTGGGGGGTACACTTCAGCAGTGGTAAGAGCTACAATGGCTTGTCTCTGCTGATGGAGGTTTTTTATGAGTATGGCATGCAACTTCCTGTTCATCACTGACAAGACTTTTCTGCTGTAATCACAGCATGTCTAGAAAGCCTGGACAAATTTTTCTTTGTTTAATTGAAGGAAATCCATTCACATTTTATATCCTTCCAGACACGGGTAGATATTGGTACCATTTGTTTATCTTTAGTTCTCTAATGTTGATAACGAAGCCTGATTTAGTAAACACTTAAACTAAGCTTCTTAGTACTGCATGAAAAATTTTTGTCTGAGCAGCGAGGACTTCCTCAAAAGCCTGACAAAACTGCATGGATGAAACTCTCGTTCAGCCTCTCACAATGGAAAAAAAAAAAAAGAAAAAAAAAAAAAAAAAGAAAATCTGCAGCCTCAGATCCCATGATATTTGATTTTTAGATGCCTGAAAAATACTTAGGATGATGTTAACTGTATAGATGCTCTACATATTATACTAGGAAAGTTCAGATTTTTAGAGCAGGATTCACAGGCCTCTCTGCATACGCTAACAGTACAAACCAGAAGAGAAATGGAGCAGGAAGGATAAAGCCTTAAATTCCTGCACATGATCAACATAACGAAAATGGATATGTCTGTGTGCAGAATCCTTTACTGATACCAGGAATCTCTGCTTTCCTTTCAGATAAATGAACAACGGAAAAGGTAATTCTCAGTGCCTTCCCCATTTTCCATTTTTATAACCCTAGTTCCCCTAACAAATGGAAAGCCAGATATGCAACTCCTTCCACTAACGTTATTTATTTTTCCCAGAAGACTCTCGTAATATCAAACTACATATTTTCTTAAAAATAAAAAACACAAAACACAACAAAGCCACCAATAAAACAAAAATCCTCACTGCTTTTAAAAATCTTTTTATAATAAAATCAGAAGAGAAGGTAGCAACAGTGTTGTCAATCTTCAGTGTATGTCACGAGTGTTAGGTTTATAACATTCAGCCAACAGGCTGAGCTAAGATTTAGTTTCTCTGCTCAGTGTAAGGGAATATACCTCCACTAAAAAGAGATTTACAAGTTGACCTTGGGGAAGTTACTCATGTTTTCAAGTCTTTTATTAACTGCACAGAGAGCTTAAAATTATTGAGTCAGGAAAAGTAAGGAACCTGACTTTTCAGAGATTCCATTTACTAGGATACTCAAGGGAAAAGGAACCTGGATTTCATTCCCAAGACAATTTTATTCAACATATTTATCCTGATGATTAAGTTACTCTCCCAGGAGATGAATCCCTTCAGACAAGGTAGGAAATTGAACAACTTCTGCTTCCTTTCTTAGACAACACTTTGATAAGTGATGTAAAATACAGTATCTTACGGAGATTTTAAATAAAGAGCTTTTAACAGCATTACAGTTTCTTCAGGGCTAATTTTTGGAAATTTATTAAGTATAGTAGTTTTGGGTACTGCACTGCACACTTCTGCAAGATAATGACCTGCTCCAGGTATCCAAAGTGACAGAAGTCTACTTACAAGAACCTTAACTACAAGGAAGTATTGACTGAATCACGGTATCTGTGCTTTTCAAATGGCAGTAATAGCCACAAGGGTCTGAATTTTAACAAAATTCTGCCGTAAACACCTTTGACTTAGCTTCAGAATTTCTAAAATTAAGCTGGCACTTTTTTCACAGTAACAATCCAATGGGTGAGGGATGGGAAACATGCTGCCTTACAGGCTAAAAGTAGTTATTACATCAGAAAACATTGAATTGCACACATCATTTCTCTGCAGCAACTATCAGTTTTAATTGCTTCCTAGACTTCTACGTTAAAAGTTGTGTTTAATGCTGCAAAAAAGTACATACTTGTTTTGTCCAATGGTTTCAAAATCCTTCACAATAGCTGCCAGGGAAGATGAGTTATCCAGAGGGATTCCTTTCAAGTCAAATTCAAGAATCTGAGGGGAAAAAAAAAGTAGTAACAAAACTAAATCATATTACAAGTTATATATAAGGTAATTAACAGCAGAGCAGTATACACAGTAAAATTAGTCAGAAATAAATTCTGCATTTAGTTAGAGATATACAAGTATGAACTGGCATTTGCAAAAACAGAATTTGAAATCTTGGAACATGCTCAGAAAACACTGAATTGCTGCTTTCTATTAACAGTGCAGAGAAATAACTCAATTCTTTAATTTTTAGATACTGTCTTTTGCAGTTCCACTTTGCCATACTAAGTAGTTTAATTATTCGTAAGATCAGATACAATTCCCTTCCAAATCTGGAGGAAGTCAGTTGCTATTGAATTTACACAGATATTTGAAGCTTCCCTTTCTTACATGTTATAAATTCAAAGAACAACCTTTAGCTTTAATTTCTGTTTAAAAAAAAAAAAAAAGAAAATATTTTCCCTAAGAAAAATATTACTGAAGATGCAAAATAGCAACCATAGCATAAACCACAAGGAACTTCAGTTTACAATTCATTCTGTTTTTTTTTTTTTTCCTTAGAATATCATAAAGGATCCAATTACACATTCGTATACAGTACTGAAGGGCTGAATATCATTTGGTCCTAAGTAAGGAGGAAAAGAATACCAACCACGTGCCACAAACTCACCAGATACTCATTTACATTACCTAAAATCATTATTTACTGTATTATAGTATGTGGCACAGGATGAACCCATTCACTTGTATATACTAACACCGTTTAAGAACACACATTCATTAGCTCCAGCCTCTAATATTCACAACCGTAGAAACTGACTTTCAAATTTTATAAGCATTTTGAATCATAAAAAAATCAAATAAAAATTACCTCATTCCAAACAGGATTGAGTTCACTGTCAATTTTCTTTGTTTTTTTTTTTTCATCTGCAAAGACAAATAAAGAATGATCATTTGATTTCACTGAGGCATTACTGGTACCAAAATTTTTCCTTTGATTTCTCAAAACAAAACTTGAGCGTTAAACCAAACTTTTCAATTCTTTCTGCCCCCTTCCAATACCTGCACATCTTTCAGTCAAAAAAAAAATGTTCCTGGGCAATTTCAGAGGTTGCTGAGGCTTTTTATTTTGTTTTGTTTAAGCATGGCTAGACCTATTCCCATAAAGCAAAATTATTGTTTAGGTACTTCAATCTTTTGTGACTTTTGACTACAAGTTCAGTACTGATGGAATAACACAGACTAAAAAGCCTGGAGACACCTATGTGGTGACCTCAAGGGAAGGAACTTTACGAGTACAGGCAACAGGTTGCACACATATCAAATCTGTATTACACAATAGTCTAATTCTGAAATAGCATCACTTGAAAAAAAAATCTTAAGGTATTAAACTGTCAGCATTTTCTGCTTTAAATGAGCAAGTATTAGCAGAAGTAAATCTGCATTTAAGAGGAAACAGTACTTCCAGAAAAAAAAAAAAAAAGAGGTTTCCAGAGATCAAGTGTTTTCAGAGGTTACATGTATGACTTTATTAACAAATACTTCATAGTAAAATTTGCACTTGCTTAACCTACAAATGACAGAGGAATTGTCAGTTTCTTAGACTGTGGTGTTTCAAGTTCCTTCTCTGGCCAGGAATACTACAACTAACTGCTGCAGAGGCCCTCTGCAGGCCCCCTCACCCCTAAGAAAGGGAAATACAATTCTGTTGTTACAGAAGGTTCAAAGCAAGTAATAGTTAAAGTTTTAGCAGGCATACAGCTCTGCTGGAAAAGAAGTCTTGACATAGCACTTGGAAGTACAGAAGAATACCAGCAATCAAGCAGATCTCTAAAGAGAAATGCCATATAATAGTGTTAACATACATGTGCATCTCAGCAAAGTCAGTATCCTAGCTGCTGATCCGTCAGATGCTCAGCCATCTCAAGAAGCCTACATTTCAGACAGACTTTGAGTTAAAGAAGTACAGTAAAGGTGGTGACACTTACTACTTGCATGTTCTGTCTGTACTTTCCCAGGAAAACTCTGTAAAGGTCTGGGAAGCAAGAGCAAAGATATGCCATATGGGCAGATTCATATACACACTATACAAGCAGAAGCCTGCAGTGACTGCTTCTGTTGGATGAGTGTACTGTACTGGGAAAAAAAAGTCATCCTGTAATGTAAATTGCGAGAACTGACTTGCATTTATGCAACAGGAATTGTCCACAATTCATACAGGATATTGACTCACATCACACCACCAAGGAAAGAGCATTCATAACCTACTATGCTTCAGACTCAGAACAAGGAACTAAATACCATGCTAATAAGGGAAATCCACTTAATATAAAAACGTTATCTAATAAAAGACAAAGCATTTTGAAATCTGGATATCCTAAAACGCCTGTGGCTTGGAATTGATACTTGAAGACCTCCTACGAATTGGAGCCAGGAGTCAGGGAAAAGATGTTCTCAGTGCCAGTGGAAAAAGGAACAGTTGCAGCTGTTAGCAAAGGAGATGCTGAATCACAGATCCTGAGAGAACTAACAAATAAAAGTCCTATGATCCTGTGTAAGCTCAAATGCAACTCTGTAATGTGAGGAATGCCTTGCCTCTAACATCAGGCAAGACAATTACTGACAGGGAGTGAAGTACTCCCACTCTGGACTATCACTTTTCATAAAAACAAGAAAGTGAGATTTACAATTCTCCACTACCTGTATGCATATCCTAGACTGTTCTAAGAGAAAACATCTTGTGTTGTGCATTTATATGAAAGTTGGATGAAAAACACTGGGAAGCACTGCATACATTGGTGTTCTGCTGTAATTTTAGTCAGTCTGAGCGTAGCATTTATATTTCTTAGTCACATATTTTCTCCACTTTCTTCTTTTTTGCAAACTTTCTATTTTTTACCATTCTTATAATGTACTGCTTTTTTTTTTTTGTTTGTTTGTTTCTCTTTAGACTGTAAGAAAAACACCTTCTTCCCACCAAAGTTACCTTGCTAAACACATTATTGCCAAGCAGGATAGGATGGACAGCCCAGTTAAAAGTTCTCAGTCTGTCCTCTTCTACTAGTAACAAACCCACTTACAGCAGCCAAGACTATAATGCAACTCACAGTATGTTCTAAGATGGGGCCTGTCATCATTTTTAGCTTGGTCCTATCAAGAAATAAGAGTAAGAAATGATAATGGATATGAATGTGACACTCCACCTGTTTGTTTCCTTAAAAAGTAACTATGGCATTCCAGATACCACAGAAGAAATCTTTCTTTGCTTTATCTGGAAAAAGGCACTATGCTACTGCAGGTTGTTCATTCTTCATTGAAAACATTTCAGTGCAAAAAGAACTTTGTGATAAGTCAGTGAGATGACAGCATTCAGAAGATTCATTCAAAGATGAGCTGTTTAAACAACAACTGTTCCATCATTAGAAAGACAATCACAATACTACAAAACACCAATGCATAAATCTTGCGTTTACAACTCCTACAACAACTGGTGTTTTTAACAACTTCAGCGCGTAGGGAATAGCAGAAGCAAACATTAACTGCTAAAACAATCCTAATCCTGAGATTCAAAAGAGCATCACAATCCACTACACTGCATTTTTCACAGAACTGTTGTTAATGAAGAATTAAGATTGCACAGTAGTAGAAACAGAGCCAGTCAAGCAGACAGACCTCCAAAAGCCACAAAATGAATGTTATTTAATCTCTGCAAAACAGAAGGTATACATTTTGTGAATCATTACATTATAATAGACCTTTCTTTCACACACTGAAAGACGAACCAATAAATGGCTGCGAATCTGCTGGAAAGCTCTTAGATTAACCACAAGTGGAAGATGACATATTCAGACAGGCCCAGTTAAACTGAATACTGTTTCATGGCAGTTTTTAATGAATAAAGATAAATGACAGTCAAAAGGAGGGAACAATGCATTAAATGTCCTAGACCTGACTGCACATATGAGCAATTACATCAATTTTTGCTTCCAAAGACGAATCTTACATATTCTTTTTCCAACTCAACATATTTAACAAGAAAAAAAAAATAATACTGACATAATCATTATCACTTCCTGCCACTTCAGCAAACGACAACACTTTCTCATTAGTTTGACAAATCATTTATCTTGCATGAAATAACAACAAACTCAGAATTCCACAGCAACAGCAGCCAGTTCCAGATGGCCGTACTGGTTTACTCTCGGGGCGTAGCTCTCTTTGAACAATGAGCTGATCGTAAGGTAAATAAATGAAATGTTCCAACCCGCTGGACTGAATAGAAATGTGCAAAAAAGCGTCAAATGCTTACACAAAAAGTCTTTGTTGTAAATAAAGCGTCCCATGAAAACAGATGCTTATTTCCTCTTTATATGTACTTGGCATCACTTTATTAATTGTGCTGGCACTAGATAGTCTATAACTAGCTTAGATACACAAGTACTGATGAAGTCTATTGAATAACAGATAAAACTACAGTAATGATGCAGGTTAACACCAAGCGTTCTCAGTTACTTCTATAGTAGTAGCTGTAGGGCCATGGCCTTTTCTTCTCAATAACGGCTGTAAAGATCTAACCCTGAAAGATACTGAGAAATCATCTAAAAATCACTGAACCTTGACACCAGCAAAGGCCATGGAAAGCTGAAGTCTGAAAAAGCTAAGGAGAAAGCAACATTTTAATGACATGAACTTGAAACCGGTGTGGGGGAACTGGCTGTGCATAAAACACCTCAATAAAGAGCCAGAAGTTCAAGGTATTTCAGATGTGATCCCTACTCCTTCGCATTCAGCAACCAGCTACTTCAGCTGCAAATTAAAGCAGAGCTCCTCAACAGCCCACACAAGCCTGACACTGCTCACCTTACGCAACTTTGCTCAGAAAGCCAAAATGCTGACCTCTGCTAGGTAATGCAATGACATAAAAGAGAAGTGGCAGGCATAAGGATAAATTAAATGCCAAAATTGTGAGGTTAAATTGAAGACAATAATTGACCATGTTTGTGAATATCAATACTGCCAACTACAGAACATAAAGTATAAAAGTAAACTCATTCCTTTAATATTTGTCACAAAATTCTTGTGTTAGGGTACGAACATCAATACCTAAATAAGTAAATAAGCGAATTCTGAAAATTGTATTTACTAAGTACAACTGAATTGCATTAGACAATGTAGTAAGAACAGCAGATCACTGGCAGGATTTAAACAGACACTTGAGGTACAAAAGAAGAGAAGGAACAAGGTAGTTCTGTAGTATGGAACTACAGGAACAGAAGTAACACAGAAAGGCAAAATTGACACAAGAAAGCAAAGAGAAGAAAAAGAAGCTGAAAATATGAATAGCCTCTTTGACAGGCTCAGCCCTAACACATTGAAAATCCAAGACAAACTTGAGAACACAGAGCAAAAAAAAGGAAATGGAATGATATCATGTCTTTTTAGTGCTAAAGAATCTGCAAACTTTTTATTTTGGAAGTTAAGATACTGAGTACCCACTGTCTCTTTCTATTCCAGCCTCCAGCAAAATGTCATGATTTCATACTTGGTTTCTGAAGGCAGTAAGCCCTTTCAATGATTAATGACTTCATGCTTTAAGAAATACCATTCTCATTTCAGGGCAGTTAGAAAACCAGATAACTTTGCCACAGTTTCATCTAAAAATCCAAAATAGTTTGTTTCTACAGGGTTTCTATACCTTTAAGATAAATCAATATTTGCAATCAAGTTCCTTTAGTCAAGACAAGAGAGGAAATGATAGCAATAGATAAAACACATGGCAAAACAAATAATAAAACACAGTAAACTTTACATATTACAGGTGATGGCAGTAGTTAAAACATACAGTTTTCATATATTACATGTAAATGCTAATTATACCAGTTTTCTCCCTGTCCCATATGCATCTAGCCATTAAAAATGCAAAATGTGGTATCCGTTCTTCATCTTTAAATTAAATAGTCTCAAAATTGAAACATGTTAAGTGCAAATCATCTTGTTAAAAAAATTACCCTAGCATCTTCAGTAATCGTACTGCTCTTTTACATACTGGTAATATGGCAATAAACAAGTCAACAACTAAAGATACAGTGCTGCAACAGTGGCACTGCTAGTGGACAACAGCTCTGCAAAATAAAGGAGTGATTGATCAGAGGGTACTTTTAGATATCAAAATTAAAAAAATCAATCTCTGCAATGTGGCTGGGTTTTAAAGCAAAGGGCTCCTCTTCTGCAAAAGCCCATAATCTGCATCCCATGACAGAAGTGCAGGAAAAAAGCAGTGCACTCCACCCAAGCGCAACCCACGCAGGTAACTTCAGGTTCTCTAATTAAAGTTTTTCCTAACAGTACATCAGAATTAACTTCATGCAAACGTGTTTTTACAGATTTTCTAACTCTTATACAGGACGCTATCCTTAAACGTTCAGAAGGGAGGTTTGCGTATGACAGCTTTCCTTACCTTTAAAAACAACGGAAACGATCGGATCTGGCTTCCCAAACTTGGTTTTGGGGATATTGGACGCAGATTCTACGATCACCCGGAGCATCGCTCCGAGCCGTCACTGAAAGCAGAGCCACGTAAGGAAGCTGCGGGCTCCCAGGCGCAGCTCAGGGCGGCAGCGCGAGCAGGAAGAGGCGGCAGGGAATGGCACGGCACAGCCGGAGCTCGGGGTGGGTCTATGACGAACTGCTCCCGAAGGCTATGACAAATTCAGTGCCTGTAAATTGACACCAAGCGCCGCGTTTTTTGCACAAAAGGAGATCTGACTGGTGAGATCCAGCGACAGATAGGGCAGATTTTTCGGTGCGCATCAGTAACCAAGGCAAGCATGAGCAACGTATTCAAGGCAACTCCAGCAGTCAGGATGCATCGCATCTGTCTCTACACCAAGGCACTGCATTCCATGGCAGCTTTTTTCTCCCTTCCTTTTTAGAACTTCGCAGTCCGTCCGCACGGCCCCGCGGCCTCGCGCGCCCCCTGCTGCCAGCTGCGGGATCTCCGCGCGCCCAACGAGGATCGGCCGCACAACAGCTGCGCTTGGAATGGACCCACCAGCAGCACGCAGCGCACCTGCTGCCTCCACACACGGCCACCCAAAGTCACACCGTGCGCTGTGCAGGCGATTCCTGAACTTTGCCAAGAAGGATGTGCCAAACTACTGCCTTCGCTGCATTTAATGCAATGTATTTAGTAGATGTCTCGAAAAGACATGACCAGAAGTCATAAGTAAAACTGTACAAGAATTAAGCAAATATGTGCAGTAAACAACCAAGACAATGAGACCCTGTGTATTGGAGGCCTATATTTTAAACACAAACACATGCAGTAAACTCCACTAAAAAAAATCTTGCTAAAAATTGCTTGGCAAGAACAAGAACTCTTTGCTCCAAGTTACCCCATCCTCAGTTTTATCATGGTTTTTCTCAGCTATGAGCCAGATGTAAAAAAAGAAGTGGTTCATGCTACTTCTGCAAAATCTGTGTTTTTTAAGCGGAGATGAGGGCAGCCAACAAAACAGCACAGAATGAGTCCTCCACAAAGGTCAACCAAGTTTTTATGTGGGGACCCACAGGAACTACCTGTAACTTATTATTTTTGAAGCTGGTATGAAACTTGCTTCCTTTTTCAGATGAATCACAGCATTGCTAAGGTTGGAAAAGACCTCTAAGATCACCAAGTCCAACATCAGCCCCCACCCTCCCCCCACTGACCATGTCCATCAGTGCCACAGCAACACGTTTCTTGGACACCTCCATAGGCGGTGACCCCACCACCTCCCTAAGCAGTGCGTTCCAGTGCATCGCCACCATTTCTGAGGAGAAATGTGTCTTTAACATCCAACCTGAACCTCCCTTGGTGCAACGTAAAGCTATTACCTCCCCTCCTATTGCTGCTACCTGGAAGAAGACACCAACCCATCCTGCCTCCACCGCAGCTTCTTTTCAGGCAGTTACAGAGAGAAGATGGCTAGATTTTAGGTAGCGGTGAGGAATCCAAGAGAAAAGAAGCAATGCAACATGGCACATTCAGGAAAGGTGATGAGAACAGAAGGACTGTAGCCCTAACTGGACTCAAAGAACTCGGATAAGCACTACTCTAAGCCTTTTAGCCCTCCTGGCTGCCACTTACCTTCCTGTCTGAATGCCTCACACAGAGCAGGACAGCCACGCTTAACAAGCAACACGTGGAGTGCATGCCTGTCACCAGCCCACATTGTAAAACCACCTTCTCATTACAAACTAAAAAATCCCATTAAGCAAAAAATTAATTATGACTTTATACAAGAGAAACAACCAGCACCATACCCTACTCAGATCAGCTCCAGGTGTGCTGGTACAGCCAAATGAAGCCTCGCATCACTGCGGCCAGGTGTGAGTGCAAGAGCTGGGGCAACACGGGGTGAGCAGAAGGCCCCACCGTATTGGCCAGGCAGCTCTGCCACTGCCGCGGCAGCCAATGGGGAGCCTCCTCTCAAGCCCGCAGCAGCGCATGACCGGCCATTAACGGCCACCTGGCCTAGGGCAGCACGTGCGCCTCAGCCTCGCGCCTCAGCCTCGCCCCTTCGCCCCGCCCCTTCGCCCCGCCCCCGCAGAAGCGCTCGTCAATCCCCGCTGCCGCTCTATTTTAACCCTTGGGGGACACCGTAGCTCTCGCTTCACTTGTGAGGCGGCGTGGGCGGAAGTGACGATGGTGCAGCCGCGGTATTCAAACTCCCGGAAGCGAAGCAGCGACTGAGTGGGGTGGCTGCTGCCCTGTGCCGCCCGGGTCTGTGGGCCGCCTGGTTCAGCCGCAGGGGAACCGTGCTGCGGGTGTGGGGCTCTGCGGGAGCTGAGAGCCCTGTGTCGTCTGAGCTCCCTCAGAGCTGCGGAAGAGGTCCTGCTAGGGGGAAAGGTCTGCATAGGCGCTGGAAAATGAATTCCAAGACGGCCAAGGGCGTTATTATTGGCAAATGGGGTTTAAAGTCCGGTAGCTCCAGGCTAGAGAGCGATCTCGAGAAGTACAAGCAGGAGAATGCAGCCCTAAGAAAATCCCTGGAGGAAATCGCCAAAGGCAAGGGCCGAGCAGAGGAGCCGGAGCGGAGCCGGCTGTTGGAGGTGAGGGATGCGCTGTGACGCTTCTGTCATCAATTATTTCCCCGTGATGACTGAGCAGATGGAGTCTTTTATATTGTTAAATATAAAGGCTCGAGGCCGGAGCACTACTGAGTCTGTTTGGTCCTGCCCTGGTGCGTCCAGCTGACCTGAATGCATCGGGTCCTTTGCATGAACGAGGCACCTTCTCATCCATGAGTAAATAAAACTGTAACTAATTCCTCATGTTGTTATTCTATGCTCATTTCAGAGCAAAAACTAAAACACTGCTACTTCCATGCCTTGTAGTCCATTAAAGGTAAACCTGTGACTGCAGAGAAAGAAGTTATGCTTGATGTGTGATGCTGTCAGGCTTTCCAAAAACACTGGGAAACTTTAAGTGGACTCTCAAGGAATACAATTAACAGGCCAGGCACAGTATTTCTGGGCGGCTACTTCATAATGGTTTTGCTGTGTCTGTGCTGTAGTGTCAGTTCTGATGCTAGTTTAAGTACAAGCTATGGCTCATTGCCATGGCAAATTCCTATTGTGTATTTCTTGTGTGTGGTGGAGTATGCTGTTTGCTGAATGTTGGTTACTTCATAGCCAGCTACTAGCTTACACGTGGACAATTATAGGTATACTTAAGTATACCATTAGGCATCCATGTTCTAGCTTCAGTGAGTGTTGGGTGTGGTCACTGTGGTCATAAACCACTCCCTAACTGAGGTCTTA